>NC_081182.1:172323786-172623786 GCF_029867415.1 Vicia villosa
GCCTATGTGTTTGCAACTGAAGCAGTCGTCGATGATAAACCGTGGTTCCACGACATCAAACGTTTCCTTCAGACTCAAGAGTACCCACTTAGGGCATCAAACAAAGATAAGAAAACTCTAAGGAGACTTTCTGGCAGTTTCTTCCTGAACGGAGATGTGCTATACAAAAGAAACTTCGACATGGTTTTGCTCAGATGCGTGGACAGACACGAAGCAGACATGTTAATGCATGAAGTGCATGAAGGGTCCTTTGGAACTCATTCAAATGGGCATGCAATGTCCAAAAAGATCTTAAGAGCAGGATACTATTGGTTGACAATGGAATCTGATTGTTGTAAACACGTGAAGAGATGTCACAAGTGCCAGATCTACGCAGATAAGATCCATGTGCCACCGACTCTACTCAACATTCTCTCATCTCCATGGCCTTTCTCCATGTGGGGTATCGACATGATTGGGATGATCGAACCAAAAGCTTCAAACGGTCATCGTTTCATCTTAGTAGCAATTGATTACTTCACCAAGTGGGTCGAAGCAGCATCTTACGCCAATGTTACAAGACAAGTGGTTGTGAGGTTTATCAAGAATAACATCATTTGCCGATATGGTGTTCCCAGCAAGATCATTACTGACAATGGTTCAAACTTGAACAACAAGATGATGAAAGAATTATGTGAGGAATTCAAGATTGAGCATCATAACTCTTCTCCTTACAGACCAAAAATGAACGGCGCCGTCGAAGCTGCCAACAAGAACATTAAGAAGATTGTCCAGAAAATGGTCGTCACTTACAAAGACTGGCATGAAATGCTGCCATTTGCTTTACATGGGTATCGTACTTCAGTGCGTACTTCAACAGGGGCAACTCCCTTTTCTCTAGTATACGGCATGGAAGCTGTGCTCCCCGTAGAAGTTGAAATCCCATCAATGAGAGTCCTCATGGAAACTAAGTTATCAGAGGCTGAATGGTGTCAAAGCAGATACGATCAGTTGAACTTAATCGAAGAAAAACGTATGACTGCTCTATGCCATGGACAGTTATACCAAGCAAGGATGAAACAAGCCTTCAACAAAAAGGTTCGACCTCGTGAATTTCAAGAAGGCGACCTCGTGCTTAAAAAGATCTTGTCTTTTCAACCAGATTCTAGAGGCAAATGGTCTCCTAATTACGAAGGCCCGTATGTTGTCAAAAGAACATTTTCTGGCGGCGCCATGATTCTTACAACCATGGATGGTGATGAACTCCCACATCCTGTGAATGCTGATGCAGTCAAGAAATACTTTGTCTAAAAAAATACAAAAGAACAGCTCGGTAAGTCGAAAACCCGCAAAGGGCGACTTAGGCAAAAATGAGCGTCTCGGTGGACTGAAAACCCGAAAGGGCGGTCCAGGCAAAAATTAGAGACAAAAACAGAAAAAATTCATCCTGGTAGATTGAAAACCTGAAAGGGCAATCTAGGCAAAAATTAAGGAATTATGACAAAGTAACTGCATCAGTCCGTACTTCGTCACCTGAGGAGTCTTTCATCAAAGGATCTTCAATCAAATCATCGCCAATCTGAAGCGACAGGCACAGTTGGAACTCAAAGTTGCTGGGGGAAATAGTGGTTATTGCTTTCAATGTAGCCTTTTCCGCATAATTACCATTTCCAACTTTTGTAAATACTCCATGGAATCACGCCTTTAGCTGATTACCATCCTATTAAATAAATTTGAGCCTTGTGCCCACTTGTTTGCAATCTCTAATTTCTTTTAGCTTGCAAAATGACGCTTTAATTGTGTTATTCGTTTTTGAAAGAAAAGGAAAAAAAGTTTTAAATGAATTTACTTCACTTTTTCAAAATAAAAGCGAAACTTTCCTTTGAGTTGTGAACAACAGAAGGAACATCAACAGCTATCTCCATAGGACGAATCAAGGATTATGATAGGAAAAGCTCTTCTATCCCCAGTGAAGAAGGTCTTCTATCCCCAGTGTCGAAGATTTTCCATCTCCAGTAAAGAAGATTTTTCCATCTCAGTGAGAAAAAGATGCTTATCTTCCCCAAAGAAGTTGAAAGCATGCAACACCATTCATCACCCGTGTTAGCTGCACCGTGTTGAAGAACATTTGCCAAGTATCTGGTTGTATTGCGACGTCGGTCCTTCTCCAGTATATACTTCATTGTCTGTCAGTTTCGTCAGCATGCATGCGACATTCATGACATTCATCATTCATACATATTTGCATCATTTATGCATCATTGCATTTTTCAAATGTCTGCCTAAAATCACTTGTTCAGGATATATCTATCCCAAAAAAAAAGAGAAAAAGCAAAAAAATAAAAAAAAAGAGAAAAAGAAACAGATACGGGCGTGTCATCTCTCCAAGTAGGTTGTCACACATAAGCAGAAAGAACATCTTCTTTCTCCAGTTCCCCACTGAGATCATTCCTCGTGGAAGAAGGTTGCTTTAGTTTCTCCTCTCAAAACGAAGGAGAAAATCCCATTTGAGTTCATTCCTCATTGGGTACAAAGTCTTGTTTGACCGTTTCTTTCCAATTCATTCTTGGTTAGAACCTTGTCTTTACCAAAAATTCAAATTCCGATTCTCCAAATGGAGTCAAGAAAAAATTGAACCATAAACAATCGCCTTGTCATCTGAGCAGTTTATGTTTCTTTCAAAAATTTCCTCTCAAGGAAATCAATCATGAAGATCATTTGACGATCAGGGCCTTATTACTGTTCACAAGGCTGAATAACCAGTAATTTCCCTAGCAAAGTCTCCAAGATCATTTTATCACTCGGCTGATAATTGATCATGTCTTCAAAACCGCTGTCACAAGGCTGATAGTTGGTAACCCTTTTGTTCTGGTTATATTATTAAACATGTCTATCACAAGGCTGATAGTCGGTAATATTAACCGAACCTTTGAAACTCTTTTTACCTTGTCAAGTCTATCACAATGTTGGTAGTCGGTAATACAGTTTCATACCTTTCACCTTCGCATTATTAAACAAGTCTATCCCCGTGCTGATAGTCGATAATGTCGGTAGGTAAGCTTTTCTTACAAAGCTATCATTCCCCGGTGAAGCATACACTTGCTTTCCCGAACAGAGAAAAACGGATTCTCTTCCTAAAACGGATTGAGACATCCTTCCCGATCTCTTGTCCTCAGTGGAGTCAGTTTTTGATATCCCCTCGGTAAAGGCATCCTTGCATTATTTCGCAATTTTGGTATCTTAGGTCCAAAATTCGCGTCTTCTGATATTTAAGTCTCTTCCACCCTATCAAAACGAAGATTTTCAATCTTCATGTCTCAGGTTGAAGAAACTTAAATAGGGGCATCTGTCATACCCCAATTTTTGACCTAAGATACCACCTCATATCATTTGCATATGCATCATTTGCATCTCTAACAAATTGCATAGCTTGTGTTTGCTACTTGTGACTCGGCAGGATTTAATCAGGAAATCACTCATCAGTACAAGTAACAATCAATTAGGGTTTTGTTCTCCCTTCATCTCAAAAGAATTATCTTCATCAACAAATCAACATTTGGTCCTCAGAGATTCATTTCAACAAGCTCAGAGGCTTTGAATCAACCAGATTAGGGTTTTCACTAAAGATAGCATACTCCTGACTTTTGCTCAGGATTTGACCTAATGACTTGGGACATGATATCAAGACCTCAAGTGCATCATTTTGACCTAATCCATTGGCTCATAACATCTCCTACACCAAGATTGATCAGACAAATCCTCAGATCAGGGTTTTGAACTATCAGGGACTGAAATCAGGGATCACATTTGGGGAACCCTAAAAATCCCCAGGAAGTCAATCAAAGGTTTCAATCATCTTCAAATAATCCCTATGACAATATCCAATGAAGATTGTGTCTCAATTCAAGATCCACAGTCATCAATTTCATCAGGTCGACAATTAGGGTTTTTTGACCTAATTCACTGAATAACTGACTTTTTAATCAGGACATGGTGCCACAACTCAAACCATGGCTCAATATCCTCTAATGCTTCAATATGATCCATTCATACCATTCATTTGGTGAGGGTAGCCTGTTTCATTTGAAATCTCCAGAAACGCGATTCGTCTGAAAAAGTCAACTGTACAAGATCACCATTGACTTTTGGGAATTTTGGTCAACCATGACTTTTGAAGTTGCAAATCATCAATATATGAAGTATGAAGTCATTTGATCAAGAAAAATCAAGAAAATTAATCAAGAATCAAAAAGTCAAAAGTTTGACTTTCATACTTAGAAAATTTTTCTAAGTGTTTTTCATGGTTTTTTCCAAACTTTGGAGGGGAATAACTCAAAATTTCACCTACAAACTGAAAAAAACTTCCAACATGAAAGTTGTAGATTTTGATCCAATAAACAACTTTGACACAAATAAATTTTTTCCATAAGATCAACCATTTAAGAGATATGGAGCTTCAAAGTTGGCATCTTTGGAAAAATTCACTTGAAACTTCATTTTTCTCAAAGTTCATGGATCTTTTTCACCCACTTCCTTAAGGATCTTGAAGAAACTTTCAACTAGGGTTTTGAAGTGTGTAATATGAGCTTTCCAAAATGTCCAAGAGCATGAAAAAATATGGAGCATAGCTATGGTTTTGAATTTTGACATTAGAGGTCATTAAGCATGAAATTTCAAGCCATTTTCACTAAGTTTCTATACTATATGGCCAATGATCCAAGCAATGACACACCAAAGCAATGATTGAATGATATTTTCTGATTTGAGATCAGAATGGAAAGAGATAAGAAGCTTGGCCAAAATAACCATGGTTTAGTTACTTTAACCATTTGCATTTAATGTGAAAGATTCCATTTTATCTCTTAAGCCAAATCATCATTCTTGATCAACTTGCAAGAGCTTTGTATTCAGAAACTTTGGCCTATAAATAGAGGTCATTTCCACTCTTCAATTCACACCAAAACCTCACAATTATAGGTTTTCTCTCTTCTTTCTTGAATTACAAGTCATGTGTTTCAAAGTGAGGTAGAAAACTCAACCTCCAAACCTTGCAAGTTCTGAACAAAGTGATGCTTCCCACAACTTCTAAATGTCATATATGATGTGTCTGAATCACTCATACACCCCAAAACACCTGAAAACTCAAAATCATCATCTCACCTCCAAATATGCATAACATGAGACTTATCATGCCAATTTTTGTTCAGGCTCAATTCTGTCCAAACTACCACTTCTAACATCATCCATACATCACATATGAACTATCCAAGCACTCACATATGATCTGTAACCTCATAATCACCAAGCTTGATTCATACTTGAAGCAACTGCAGATCGGGTACTATGGCCATGCTCAGGTGAATTCAAACTGCTCTAAGCATCCAAACATGTTCCATAAGGTCCACTGAAGGTGTTCAGATCAAGAAATAACAACTGGAACTCCTCTACTGCAAAATTCGATCTCCAGCTTTGGCATTTTTGAGGTAAGTGCATATCAACTTCAAACTCATACATACATGCATCATAAATGAAAAACTGGTTTACCATCTTGTTTCTGCACTATCACTGATCAATAGCCCTCAATCAATTTCATAATTCATCAACTATACACAATTTCAGAGTGAATTATAGAATTAGGGTTCTTCGTGTTCATCAGAGAATCAATGGCCCTAGAGTGAAAATAAATGGAATTAAATGGTACCATCATGTTCCTCGTCCAAAATCGAGCAAGTTAGGCTATTCACTTGATCCAAACAATCCAGTTTTCAGATTTTTCAAATTCAGATAGGGTTTGTGTTCTTGGCGCCTTTTTTTTGAAATTGATTTTACAAACTTGATTCAAAATATATTCAACTCTTTGCAAATGATTATCAGACCACGCGCGTGGTCCAGTTGGTTAAACTTTTGAGTAGTAACCTTAAGGTCACGAGTTCAACACTCATGGGGGCCAAAACCATCTTTTTATCACTTGTTTTTTTTCAATTTTTTACACAACTTCAATTAATTCATTGACCAATCAAATTAATTCATTTTTTATTCATTTTTTGCACACTTCTTATTTAACATATGAATTTCATGAATATCAAAAAAAAATCATCAAAAAATATTTATTTAACACACTTTTAATTAGGTTTAAAATGATACATTTTTTTAGTGTTTTTAAATGCTTTGAATATTGTTTTTCATTTAATCTTTAAACTTAAATCACTTGTAAATATTTTTTGAGCAAGCCCTAATCATTTAGGTATTAATTAAGCATAAATCTTTTTGTTTATCTTGATTAATTTGATTTCTTTCAATTTCAAATCGTTTTAAAACGAGCGATCGCAATTCTTTTAAAAAAAAAACGATAAACCATCTCTTTTTGATTTCAAAAGAAACTATTGATTAAATCTTTTTATTTGATCAATTAATTTTCAAAACGATGTGGGGCCTCTCGAATATTAGAGAGTATAAGACCCACTCCTTTTTTCCTTTTTTCTACAGTTTTTCTTTGTACAGAAAACTCTTTCAAAACAATACTTTTCAAACTGTTTTCAAAACGACGAAACGACGCGTTTGTAAATAAACAATCAACCATGTTTTATAAAATAAAACACGGGCCTCCACGTAGGTATAAGTCCCAAGCCCCTTTTGTACATACCCATTCCTGTACATGAAATTAGGTATTTCATTGTACACATACATTTTTGTACATATCTCAATCTGTTTTTTTAACTTTGAATAACAAACCAAAAATGAAGGTTTCTTTAAATCTTCCCAAAAAAATACCATGGGCCTCCATGTAGGTATAAGTCCCAAGCCCCTTTGTAAATACCTGTTTACATAGCTTTGAATAAACTCAGTGGACCTCTCCTCGAGTATAAGTCCCGAGCCCCTGTGTATACAAATGGATCATGCTTACAGGTATATTTCCTTCATAAACTCCATTATATACACATACTTTGTCATATATATGTGCTTGTTCATACTTGTTCATGTTTGTTCATACTTGTTCATGTTTGTTCATATGTGTGATATGTGTGCTTATTCAACTTAGTACAACACTAGGTTCCCCATAGCCTCCTATTGGGCTTCGTGCAAAGAATCTCCCTAGTTTAGGTTAGGACATAGAGTATGGTTTCCCGGTGAAATCGCTCTAAGAGCTCAAACCAACTATACCATGCCTCCCCTTGGGCTTTGTACAAACGAGTGACCCTCCCAGAGCCTCCTCTTGGGTTTACAATGCAAGGACCCTCGATAGTCCCTCCCATAGCCTCCTCTTGGGCTTACAATGCAAGGACCCTCGGATAGCCTCCTCTTGGGCTTCGTACAAGGACCCACGGGCTTCTTATAAGCATCCCCAATATCCAAATCAAAACACCCTAGGAGATTAGACATTTTTCATCTCTATGATAGGAGTATCTCTTCTATATCATCACAAACAATCAATCAATCAAACTTTTTTGCCACAAGGCTGGCTAATCAATCAAACTTCTTTTGCCACAAGGCTGGCTAATCAATCAAAACTGTTTTACCACCGTACTAGATGATTAATCAAAGTTTTTGTCACAAGGCTGACTTCATTGAAACTTTTGCCACAAGGCTGGCTGATTAATCAAAACTTTTTGTCACGAGGCTGACTTCATTGAAAGTTTTTGCCACAAGGCTGGTTAAACAACAAAAACATCTTTATCATTCTAAGCACCCTAAGTGGCATGGCCCCGGGCTTATAATGAAAAGATTTTCAAACAAAAAACAAACAGATGTATGTGATGATATAGATTAGATACATCGAACATTTAGATGACATTTGTCTCTTTTCCTTTGCTTCCACTAGCATAAGTGGGAACTACGATTGCTCTGACTTTCTCAACATCCCTTTGAGAATACGTAGGCACAAGGTCGATCCTTGGCGAGCAAAACAAAACAAAAAAAACCATTCAAACCTTAGCACCCGTAGACCCCGAGCTACAGATGCTCTGATTCCCTCTAAGGGATATGTATGCAGAGGATCGCGATGATCTTTGCGAGCATAATCAAACAAACACCTTAGGTCCCACCTATTTCACAAGAACCTCCACCACAACAAGAATGGAATAAACAAAACAAAGAAACCTATAGAGTACTATAGATACGTTGGGTGCTAATACCTTCCCTTCGTATAACCAACCCTCTTACCCGGAATCTCTCCCCCACTTTTTAGGTTATTGCAGCTTTTTTCCTTTTCCTACTTTGGAAACAATAAAAAGTTTGGTCCGTACAAAAGAAAAATCATTTCTTGAGCACTCGAGCCCAAAGAAGGCATCAGGTGTCTCATTTAGAAAAAACAACGATTTTTCCCCGCGACACCCCTTAATTTGAAGGAGGGATCTTTGGAGGGAACTCGAGTATTACCATGTCCTGCCACGAACCTGATATGCACTGCCCCAATATTTGAATTGTTGAAAAATATGCCCCTAGTCAATAAGATCCTTGACTGTATGCCCCTGTTTTAGGAAAACCCTCTGGACGTGGTTTCCCCATTCAAGAGTCTTTATCAGAAATGATCGCCTTTGATTAAACCAATTTCGAGGTCTCCTTGATGCTAAGTGTTGATTTGAATGTTAAGTAGATGCTTTTCAGAATTAGCCATGCGTTTCGGTCGTATCCGACGGACAGTGATTTGCTGAGTACTCAGAATGAGATGATGTTTTCTATAAGATTACCTGAAGAGGTCCTTGGAAGGAATGGGAAATTGTCTTAAACAAGACTGTGCTTTAAAAAAAACTCAAAGGGACATGTTTGTGAAGAGGGTCAAAAAGATTCCTATAGAGGATAAAGGCCGTTTTAAGGAATGTGGCGTTTTAAACAAAACTTAGGAAAAGACATCTTGAAGAAGATTACCCTAGAAAGGATGATAGATCGTCCTAGAGAAGACTCTGTACTTTTAAACAAAATTTTGACAAGGTTTTTGGAAGCATAAGAGAAGTTTGAACGTGTTTTAAGAAAGACTAACTGAAAAAGTTAAGAGGTGTCTTACAGAAGACTACCTAGAAAAGATTCTTAGAAAGGAATATGTCTTGGAGAAGACTATCTGAAAAGATTCGAAAATAGAAAGGACGAGAAGATGTGTCTTAGAGAAGACTTTCTGAACACGGCTCCTAGAAAGGATAAGAGATTTTTGAACTTGTCTTGAATAAGACTACCTGAAGAGGTTAAGAGACGTATTTAACGAAAAAACTACCTAGAAAGGATTCTGGAAAGGGTGTGAGAGTGAAATTGACACCATTTGATACTGAGTGACCTTTGCAACGTGCCCCCAGGTAATGGGCTTGCCCCATGGGCTATTCAGCGTCTTTGAGAGATTCTATGGATCTTGGTTAGATTTGCCCCATGTAAATGGTATAATGACGAGTTATGCCATGTGTACACATTAGTCATCCCAGTCATGCGTAAGAGATGTTTCTTCTTTTGATAAGCTTTTCAAAGCTATTTCGCCTGTCGGTAGGATTTTTAGCCATTAGCTATGCCCCATGCAACTTCTCCCTGATGTTTAAACATTTGAATCCACATAGACAAGTGTACTTTATAATGAAATTCATAAGATGCGAATGCATATGTCTGTCTTGAAAGTTTAAAAACATTTTTTTTGAGTAAAACGAAGTTTTTTTTTGTAAGAAAGTGATATCAACTCAAGAGTTGTAGTAGACCTTAAGGAGTCGGGATACCTTTTGGTAATGGTATGCTTTCGAACTAACCATGTTTCACGTAGGGCTTTTAAGGGTTGTAACGTGGCCTGGTTCACGGTTTTAAGAAACAAAGGATAGTGGCTCAAAGTTTATTTTTACCCATCCCCATCTTCGTGATGTTCTCCAGTCCTATGCTCAATTGACTATGCGTTTAAGCTCCAACAGACTTTGGGAATACTGATATTCATGATGGTTTAAAAACCAAAGGTTTATTTGCGAAGGCAATCATCTTCCTTTCTTGTAATATTTTCCTTTTGTCGAGGGTATATAGTGACCTCTTTTCGACTTTGTTATCCCTAACTTTTGCCTGAACTGTTTGTTTTAAAACTATAGTCAGCGGGATGCCCCAACTTTGCCTAAGTCTCCTTAATAGGTTTTGACTTAGCAGGCCTTTGCATTGCTTTCTTTTTTCTTGGCGGCTATCGACTGCTGGATTTAATGATGATGGGGAACCATCGGTGATTATGTTCAAAGGAACAGTTTGGAATAATTAAGTTAACTGAGCAGCTACCCTACCCCAGGTTATGTATTAAAGGTTTTATTTTATATGAAGGAAACTCCTACTTCTTTAGGCTCAAAGGGGTTGACGAGGGATTAACATCCTTATATCTCCGTTATTTGGGAATTGAAACAATGCCTGTAAATCGTCAACACGGTCCGTTCGAAAGCGTAACGTATGAAATCGTGGTATCGTTTTCGTCATTCTCCTTATAAAGGTGTACGACTTTAACGAGAGTTGAATATCACAAAGAAGAAAACCAAGTAAAACACAGTTTTAAATATAGTGAGAACACTAGGAATAAATCAAGACAAACGTAAGCAATGCATTAATGATTATTGTAAAGTACATAGCATATGTCATAAGACTAATGTTTAAACAAACGAAAAGAAATTGCGAATGAAAACGAGACTAATGATCTAAGAAATTCTCCTTCTAGCCACCTATGGCATTAGACTTGCGAGGGTCTTCGAACTCAATGAGCCCTTCTTCAATTAAATCTTGGATCTTGTGCTTCAACGGTCCACAATCCTCTGTATCATGACCGGGACTATCTGAATGATAAGCGCACCTAGCATGATGCTTGTACCCAGGAGCAGGGTTAGCTGGAGCTGAGTATGGAGGTAGCAGAGTTACCAAGTTCTGACTGAGCAGACGTTGCAAAGCTTGAGACAGTGGCATGTACAACGGGGTAAATGATCGTTTTGGCTTGGACCTCCAGGTGCGTTGGCCATCCTGTTGCTTTTACTGATCCTTTCATTGTAATACTGGGGTCTGATTAACTAAGACTGCCCCCATAGTGTTGGATTCCTTTTTTTTCGTCGTATGACTTCTTTGTGTGATAGGAACCTGAAGGTGCCCCTTGTATCTTCCCGTTTTTTATCCCATTTTCAATTCTCTCACCAATGACTACCAAGTCCGAGAACCCTGAAGATATGCTCCGACCATCTTGTCGTAGTACGGTCCTTGCAAAGTGCTCATAAATATGTCCACCAGTTCTTTTTCCATCAAGGGAGGTTGGACTCGAGAAGCCATTTCCCTCCACCTTTGGGCGTACTCCTTGAATGATTCATTTTTCTTCTGTGACATATTTTGTAATTTCATCCGGTTGGGTGCCATGTCCAGGTTGTACTTGTATTGCTTCAAGAATGTGTTAGCAAGATCATTCCAGCTTCGAATATAGGATTTCTCCAATTGCATGTACCAGTCAACAGATGCTCCGCTTAAACTATCTTGGAAGAAGTGTATCATCAGCTTTTGATCGTGAGCATAACCAGCCATTTTTCGCACATACATCCGCAAGTGATTCCTCGGACATGTGAGTCCTTTGTATTTCTCGAAGTCGGGAATCTTGAATTTGTGTGGGATAGTCAAGTCTGAGACCAAGCTCATTTAGAAGGTATCCACGTCGAAGACATCGTATCCTTCTACCACTTTTAGTCTCTCTTCTAGCACCTTGATTTGTTCACTGTCCTTGGAGTCTTCCCCGTAGTTAGGAATAGACTGTTGTGTCTGAGGTGCTTGGTCTGTGTTGTCCACCTCGTGTACTCCGTATTGTAGATCCAGGTAATCATCATCCTTAGGGACATTGTTAGCAGGAATGCAAACTGTGCGGGTTGTCCCTTTCGTTTGTGGAGGAGGGACAAATCCTTCTTGAGAGGTTTCTCCTTTCTCTTGGAATTAGATAGCTCTCCTAACAGATCGGACCTGAGGTCTGTCCTTAGCAGGGCCAAAGCCTGGAACAAATCCTAGCAGTGGGTTTTCATTGTTGGGGATCTCATCCTGAACCAGGGTATCCCCAGACTGAACCTCTTTTGCTTTGTCTTGTTTATCTAGGAGGGCCTTCATGAATCCTAGCATCTGAGCCATACCTCCTTTAACCTCTTCCATACTAACCTTTAGTTGATCCACTTCCTCACGAAGGGCGGCTTGATTCTGTTCCAGCTGATCCATTGATTTCTTTTGCTGAAATCTGGTTTGATAAGACGGTCGGGATGTTAGGTTATCCTTCCCAATGGTCCCTTGTTCTGGAGATAGAAGAGAAATCTTCTCTTAATGCTATGAAAATGATGTGCATGCCATGGATGATATGCTTTATTCGTATTTATGTCTTTATCCACATCTATGGATTAAATGTAATAAATCTCTTCTTTTTTTTATCTCTCTTATTTTTTGAATAAGACGTGATGCAAGAATGCACATGATGAATGGAGAAAAAAATAAATAAAGAAATAACAAACAAATAATAAACGACATATATATATAGCGCATAATCACATAGGCCCTAGGTTCATAGGTTCGACGTAGCGGCTTTAGGGAGCCTACCCATTCCATTGGTATGTCCTAGACACGGGTCTCATGGGGTCGTTCGTAGCCTCCGAGACTTTTTGTCTCTTTGGATTTTAGAACCTCATTTTATCCAATGAGGTTCGAATTTTTGGGGTAGGTTCTCGGAGAGATCAGCTGACTACCAAGTCCTGCCCTCAACAAGGTCAAGCCTCGTATTGGACATTTCCGGATATTCAACCCACTCCGAGTGGAGTTATCAATGAGACTCGTAGGCGATTCAAGTCCCCCTTGTTCTCAAGGATAACTCCCACACTTAGGTTTTAACAACAATATATTAACCCAACAGAGCATATAATATAACATTTATGCAGTTAAATATAAATATATATAAACAGATAGAAATATTTTGGCAAAAATAAATAAACAAATAAAAAATGAAAAATAAATAATAATAAAAAGAAAACAAAGGCACAAACCCTAAAAATGGCAAAAAATTGCCAAACTCTAAATAGTTTGCCACAAACCTAAACCCTGCAAAAACCTATAGGAGTATAGTAATTTACCATTAAGTGTGTCCCCAGCAGAGTCGCTAGCTGTAGCAACCTGCCCTAAAAATAAATATTCTAGAGTCGCCACCTATTCTACCAAGGCGAATAGGAAACCTCGCGCAGTTAAGAGATCAGGGTAAGATACTATATTCAGGTCGAGGGAAGGTGTTAGGCACCCTCAACCCTTTCCTAAGGTTTGCATTATAAGGTTAAGGTTTGTGGCTAAGATAAAGAAAGATGACAGACAGTTAAATAGGGTGAATGGCAAGATTTGAACCTGATTAGAATTTTGAGGAAGGGGACTCGCCTTGGTTATCCAAGTGCCTACGTACCTCCTTATGGAGGATCAGAGTCTACATAGTTCAGGGCAGGGTTGTACGCCTTAGAATTGATATGGAGCTGTTCGAAGTTGTTTTGTGCTTTGAAAGGCATTTTGAGTTGCCTGATTGAAAAGGATGAAAATCCGTGGTTTGGTACTAGTAGTTTGTAAAGGTTTGGGAAGTGTTTTAGGATTTGGGCGTACAACCTTGATTTTAATTTGTTACCATTAGTTGCAATAATCAATAGGTTTGATTACCATGGCTAACGGATTGAAGGGAGGATTACTAACCACTATAATCGATAGATTCGATTATCACGAATAGCAAATGTGATGTATTTTAAATAATTTAAAATTATCGTTATTCCTCATAATCAATAGGTTTGATTACAAATAATAACGAATTTGATAAAGAAGAAATGCTAATCATCGTAACCAATAGATTTGGTTAAAACCATTTAGCAAAATAAGTTTATTTTTATCTTAATTGATTAATTAATTAAATAATCGATTATTACCCATCGCGACCAATAGATTTGATCAAAACGAATAATAAATAAAATTCTAACCTAAATTTAGCTAAATTAGATTAACTATTAAATTAAAACTAACTAATTATTTACTAGCTAATTTAAATTAATCACTAAAAACTAATATTATTAACTTAAAATAATTTCATTATATCTTGTATTATTTTTTTGTTACACAACAGCAAACATACACAGTACTAAAATGACAATAGTACGAAATAAATAGAGCACAAGGGCGGTGCACTATAGCTGTGTATCAGGAGAAGAAAAAACAAATTTTGAAAATATAACATGGATGGAATATTGACTTTTTCTAAATACTCCACTAACCAACAAAGCTTGACATATAGCAGGGACTTTATTAAAATAAAAAAAAATAAAATTTGATGTTGCTATATGAAAACGAAATGATACAGTGATAAACATCACTCATTCTCTCTCATTTTGAGAGACATCTTCCTCTCTAAAATCAATAGATTTTATTTTCAAACTCACAACACAGAAACAAGTTCATGAAACAATTATGGGAGAATAAAAAAAGAGGTACCAGCTATGGCGTGAATCTCGGATCGTGGCCGGAAATGCGTACGGACTCGCGGTAGCAATAGCGGTCTTGGTTCGGTGGCGGCAAAGCTTCGTGCAGATTGATGTTCGCGGCGGTGCTCGTTAGAGGTCTTGCGGTACTGTTTCGGGGCTGCGGTAGATCCGGGTGTTTGGTTGCTGTACGAGATTTGGATAACCTATGACGGCGGCTGAAGGCTAGGATGTGTGGTTGTTTCCGGCGGTGGTTTACGTGTTTGGCGATGATGATGTCCGATCCAGATTCCTTCTTCTTCAATTTTTCGGTTCTGACCGTATCCCGTCCTCCCTTCCTTCTCTTGAAGGACTTTCTGGTTTGATTTTATACTGAGATTTTAGGTTAGCCACATTAACGCTGATTGAATTTTATTTTAGAATGATTTGATTAAAACTTGAAGCTCAAATCTATATTGATTAGGACAGTAATTTGCAATTTAGAATTGGTATCATTACATGCCTTTTTTGGATGATTCAGATGAAATTGGGTTCAATACTAATTATAGGAGATTTGGAAATTTGATATGGGATTATGATTTTCTTGCTGATCCGATTGGTTTTGATGTTCTCTTTTTGAGAGGTTGACAATAGCAATAATGTCCGTAAAATGAATTTAACAAATATGACATGTAAGTAACAAACTACAGTAAAAGAGTTTTTTTTATATTTTTATACTAATAAAACCAAAAAGGAAAAATAAAAAGTTAAAGCAATAATAACTTTTAAAATTGGCTACGTTTATAAAAAAATTAAAATCTAATGTTTTAGTAATAATATAATTCTAATAATAATAACATGAACTTTAAAAATAAAAGAAGACTATTATAATTCTAATAATATGATTTTAACCTTCAAGATAGAATGACATTAGAAAGATAGAATGACATTAGAAAACATACGAAGGTTAAAAAAAATACTTTTTATTTATTTATTTAAAATAAACTATTTTCAAATAAATTAATGTTAAAATGTTAGTATAAAAATTTAAAATAAACCAAAGAAATTTATAAGACCCAATTTTGAAAATTATTTGATTTCTTTGAAAATAAAGTGGTCAAATTTGGGGTATGACACCAGTCAAACGTACGGCTCACCCTAAGTCTATTCCTCAGAAACGGTCTAACGTACGACGTATTCTGACTCTCAAGTCTATCAAGTTGGATGGCATCTTCAAGCCCATCTCCGACAAGGGCAAATTTCTTGATATTCTAGTGTTCAATCCTCTTCCACCTTCAGATTCCGACTGGCATACAAACCACTCTACATCTTCAGGTTTAAGAAAATTGAACAGGGGCAGATGTCATACCCCAAAATTTGCCCATCACATTTTTATACTCAAGCTCATCCATGTATCAACAACTCAAGATCTAAGGGGATGCACACTCGCCTAAACAAACAACCCACAACTAGGGTTTTTGCTTCTCTTCAAGAAAAATCGAGTTCTGACAATTCAGGTGGACCTCATAACCTCTCATATGCCTCAAATGATCCTCATGCCAAGTTTCAAGCTCTGATTCACAAGAGTGCCCAGACAAAAGCTCAAATAGTCAACAGTCGACTAGTTTGACCTAGAAGTCAACTGTGGCCAAAGTACAGTCAAAACTCCTGATTTTTTGGTCAACAACTTTATTTTGAAGTATCATTCACCATTTGATCAAGAATTGATCATGGTTCATCAAGGAAAGATCAGAAATCAACAATTCCAAAAGTTTCTAAATTAGGGTTTTCATAGGAGAAAGTCAACTAAACTTTGACCAGCCATAACTCCCACATGGAACATCAGAAAATTTCCATCCGAAGCTCATTTTGAAAGAAATTGAATTCTCTACAACTTTGTCTGTCATATGCCAAGTCTCAAAATGCTTCATTTGAGAGATATGGATCAAAACATTATAGGTCCTTTTTGAAGGTCAACCAAAAGCAGTTTTTTGTCAAAGCCCATATCGTCAAGATAAATTCTTCAAATGGAAAAAAGCTTCCAAAGTGGCTTGTAGAGGACATCTTGAGGTTTCCAAAAAGTCCTAGAACTCCTCTATATCTTAAAAATTGAGAGAGATATGCCTCGTCAAAGTTGGTTAATTTTGAAGGAAAAAATGTGAAGTAAAGGGCCTTAAAATGAATCTTTTTGCAAAAGGAATCCATCTTTCTTGGCCCAATCTTCATCCTCATAATATCCAATATTCAAAAACCAAATGCCACGAATTTATGAATATTATTTGATTTTCATATTAATTTTTATGCATTTAAAAGTGATATAAATCAAATATTCAAAGAAATATGGAAGAGGTTTAATGTGGATTTGATTTCCAATCAAATTCAATCAAGTAAATACCATATTTTTTAATCAATTTCGTGCATATTTGATATGGAATGAATGAATCAAATTTTGGACAAAAAAATAGAAAGATTATGAGACATATTGCAATCAATCTTTCATAACTTGAAAATCAAGATTCATGAAAATTTGGTTTAATTTCTGTTACCCTAACGCACCTACTATAAGTACTAAAGGGACTCATATGCAAAAAAAGAGGATTCGAGCTGGAACCTTACTAAACAGCTTGCAAAAAACCGTGAATCAAAAAAGGATAAGAGTTGAAGTTTGAGTCCGATTCAGATCATACAAAGCATCTCAATTGATCCCTTGTTGTTTCCTGAACGTGAACCAGCTTTCACCATCGATCAGAACGCACTAAATTGTATCCTCATATTCACGTTTTGTCTCAATTTTTGTTTAAATTCGAATTCATTCATAACTGCATCATAAATCATGTTTGGATATATCATCGTGTTTATAATCGTGTGGGGAAACTTTCTGGATGGTTTAATTTGATTTTGGCTGCAGTTTAAAGGATTGGCCATGGCTAGGGTTCCGAATTCATGATTTGGTGCCACGCGATGAGAGACCAAATTAACCAAAATTAATCACGTTTTCGTGCTCAGAGGATTACATTTAATTGATTTGGGTTTTATTTTGAGATTTATTTGATCTATATTGTGAATTTGAAGTTTGCAGGGTTCAGCTATGGTGGAAACCGTAGCAAATCGAAGGGCAATTCGTAGCAAAGAAAACTGGGTTCAAAGGTTGAAGATGAAGAAACTGGGCGCGGGACTGCTTCAGTTTGAATTTTCTCGCTTTTGTTTTTTATTATATATATTGAAGCTTTTTAAATTCATGTGATGACTGCAGCGCGTATGGCAAGGGGCGTGTGACTCCAAGTGGGAAAACGTGAGTTCGATCCTTACTCACGATGTTATTTTTTATTAACTTGTTGTTTTGCTCGCAGATCCTATGTAGCAAGCCAGCACCGGTCCATGGTGAACCTTCGCCCTCAACCCTCAGATCTCCGTGAAGCATGATCAGACGCCCACAGATCTGCAGGCATACGGTGGACATTCAAACGCCAGCCACACTAAATCCAAGCTGAGTTTTTCCTAATTTTCTTTGTTTTTAATTTTGTTTATTTATATTTTACTTGTTTTCAAAATCTTTTCAAACTTTATTTTTTATTTCATAAAAAACTTTTTTTCTAATTTCTTTTCCTTTTTTCTTTCTCACAAAAATAGTAAAAATAAAAAATATTTATTTTAGTTATTATTAATAATTTTATTCGATTTAAATGATTAAATGCTTAAATAAGTTAATTGTTTGATTATTTGATAAATTATCAAGGTTTTTTTAATTAAAATACATATTAGGGCTAGTTAATTTAATCGAAATTTTAATTTTATCAATTTAATTAATTAGGTTGAAAACCAATAATTAATTAATTTGGCTTTTTATTCTATTAACCATGGATAACTTGTGCCCTAATCAGGGTTAAAGAGGATCCTTCCTACACTAAAAAAATATCTCTTTGTGCGTTTTTCAGGGTTAGCAACAGGGTTTCTCCTGACTGTGCGCCATGTCTATTACGAAGCTAAGTCCCGATTTAACCCTTATTTAAATATTTGTTATTTTATTTAAAATTAGGGTTTGCCTTCAAATATAATGAACTCCGCCTACACTTACCTCCCTTTCTGTCTGCCTTTGCCAATTTTTCAGGGTTAACCTCGAGGCTACTCCCGGCTACGAACCATATTAGATCAAATCAAAAGCTAAGTCTTATTTTATGTTTAAGTATTTATTTTTGCCCTCTTTTATCAAATTAGGTTTAGCCCTAATTGTTATTTGAATTGATAATACACTCACCCCTTCGTGTTTATTTTTCCTTTTCCAATTTTTCAGGGTTAGCTAACCGCCAAAGCTCAATAGTCGGTAACCCTAAAACCCTGATTTACTTTTTATAATTATTACTTGTTTAGACCTATTGCACTATTGATCCGCTGGCTTCTTTCTCCCTTTCCCCCGCTGGTTTCTTTTTCCCCTTCCCCATATTAATTGATGTGGTTAGTAATCTTAGGGAGTGCAAGCCTGTTAATCCAATTAGAATCACTTAATTACAAGATAATATAACTGAATTCGATCACGTGATTGTTGCACCCACGCACCTTTTTTGGTAACCTCTCTTGTTGCCTGTTGCCTTGTTGCCTTGTGTTTTTTTGTAGGATAGCCATGTCCCCCGAATACGAGGATACCTCAGTCATGTTGCCTCGACTAATGCAAAGATTATAAGTCCCTAATGATGCTGCCTTCGATACACTAAATATGATCTCGTCCCTCGGAAGTTGCCTACGAAGGGCTGAGGTATCCTCTGGTGGCCTAAACGAAAGGCTATTCTGATCCTTCCCTTAGACTACCTGCCTCTCTATGGCATGGGACAGACTTATGGCGAACGATAATGCGACGACCCTTCAATCTCCAAATCAAAGGACTTCCTTGCCCTCATTTGGCAGGGATAGCCCTGAAAGGCTAAAAAGAACATTTTTCATCTAACCAGGTAATTGCTCCTAATTGCCTTGCTCTAAAAATCTTTTTCTACTCTATTTTCTAAACATTTTCAAGGCTACGCTCATTTACGAGCTAAAGTCCTTGTTTTTCTTCTTCTTCTACTTTTCTTTCAAAAGAGCAAAGCAATTAAGAGCCCATGGATAACCATGGATGAAAAGGGTGCCTTACACCTTCCCTTTGCATAATTACCCCCCGAACTCAGTTTTTTATTTAAAAGGTTTTTCCTGTTCTTTTAGCCTTTCTGATATTTGGATAAAATAAAAGTCGGTGGCGACTCTTGCTTAACCGCGATATTTCTATAAAGTCAGTTCACCGTATTACAGTTATGCTATTTACTATTAAAACTCAATAAATAACACAAATATCACATAAGCACTTAATTAACACATAATAACTAAAGAAATCACATAGCACACAATTAAACAAAATACGAAAATAAAACGGGTGTTACACAGATGATACGCCAAACTCAACCTCAAAGTAGTACCCAAGGCATCTTGTAAACTCTTCCAAAATCACGATGTAAACCATGGATCTTTATCTAACACAAGACTAAAAGGTATTCCGTGCAACTTCACACTCTCTTCGATATACATCTTATCCAACTTAGAAATAGGATGGTTAATCTTCATAAGTAAGAAATGAGCCGACTTAGTCATCTTATCCACAAACACACAAATAGAATCGTGGCCCTTAGCGATCTTCAGTAAACCTGTCAGAAAATCTATGGAAATACTATCTCACTTCCATTTTGGAATGTTCAACGGTTGCATTAACCCATAAGGTATTTGGTGTTCAACCTTAGACTTCTAAGAAGTTAAGCAAACATAAACAAACTCAGTAACATCTTTCTTCATACTCGGCCACCAAAATAATCTCTTTAAGTCTTGATACATTTTCGTAGCTCATGGATGAATACTTAAACCACTTTTGCGTCCTTCCTCAAGAATACTTTTCTTAAGTTCTGGAACATCTGGAGTACACACTCTATTCCCATATATCATCACACCATTCTCATCAAGTCAAAATTCGCCTCCTTTACCTTGGTTAATCACTGTCAATTGCTCAACCAATTTCAAGTCGGATTTTTGTCCTTCTCAAATTTCGTTAAGAATACTACTTGTTAATTTCAACATTCCAAACTGCACACTATTAGGATTCGTTTCACACACTAAACTCATGTCTCAGAATTGCTCGACTAATTCTAATTCATGCACCATCATCATCGACATAGGTAGAGATTTCCTACTCAACGCATCACATTTGCTTTACCGGGATGGTAACTAAAATCAAAATCATAATCCTTCAATAACTCAATCCATCTTCTCTGTCTCATGTTTAACTTCTTCTGATCAAACAAGTACTTCATACCTTAATGATCACTAAACACTTCAAATTTAAAGCCAAAAAGATAATCTCTCCAAATTTTCAAAACAAACACCACAACAACCACTTCTAAGTCATGAGTAGGATAATTCCTCTCACGAACCTTAAGTTGGATAGATGCATAAGCAACAACTTGTCCATTTTGCATTAACACACCACCAAGTCCCATCTTCGATGCATCACAATACACCACAAAAAGACTCACTCGGATTAGACAAAATTAATACCGGAGCAGTCGTCAACTTCTTCTTCAATTCCATGAAACTTTCTTCACATGCCGCATCCCACACATAAGCTCGATCCTTTCGAGTCAATTGAGTTAACGGTAACGCCAACTTAAAAAATCCTTCAATAAACCTTCGATAGTAACCAGCTAAACCCATAAAGCTTTGAATCTCATATGTAGACTTCGGGATCTCCCACTGCAACACAACATCAACCTTAGAAGGATCTACAACAATTCCAAGACTAGAATTCACATGACCAAAGAAACTTACCTCCTTCAACCAAAACTCACACTTTGATAATTTTGCGTACAACTTCTTCTCTTTCAACACTTGCAACATAATTCGTAAATGTTCAGCATGCTCCTCTTCCGATTAGGAATAAATCAATATATCGTCCATGAACACTACCACAAACTTATCTAAACATGAATGGAATGTCCTATTCATATATTCCGTAAAAACACTTGGAGCATTCGACACACCAAACGGTATTACAGTATATTCATAATGACCATACCTTGTCCGAAAATCCGTCTTCGGAATATCATCTGGTTTAACTCGAATCTAATGATACCCCGGCCACAAATCAATCTTACTGAAAACAATAGGACCCACCAATTGATCCATCAAGTCATTAATCCTTGGGAGTGGATACTTATTCTTGATAGTCACTTTATTCAACAGCCTGTAGTCCACACACAATCTCATATTCTCGTCTTTCTTCTTAACTAGCAACACAGGCGCACCCCATAGATAAATACTCGGTCGAAAAAACTTCTTCTCGACCATCTCTTCCAATTGCTTCTTCAATTCATTCAGTTCGGAAGCCGACATCATATAAGGAGCCATCGAAACTGGACTCATACTTGACACCAACTATAGAAAACACCACTTCACATTTCATAGGCAAATAACTTATATCAATAGGAAATACCTCAGGAAACTAATAGACAACTGGAAGTTTAACACTTGTGGCTTCACAGTCACTTTCCAATGATGCTAACATTGCAAACATCACTGCCTCATCTCTGACGCACTCGCTCACTTTCTTAGCAATCAACAACATTAGCTCTCCATTATCATCAAACTTGAGGAATCTCAAAGTCTTATTAAAACAATTAATATGAACATAGTTAAACTCCAACCAGTTCATACCAAGAATCACGTTGATTTGGTGCAAGGGTAGGCACCAAATCCATCACAAAACTCTTATCATAGATTATGAAAGGACATCCCTTGCAAACAAAAGTAGTAGTAACATAACCACTAGCAGGAGTATCTATTACCAAACTACCATCCATAGAAGAAAATTGCAATCCCAATATAACTGCACAATCAAGCGAAATAAACGAATGAGTAGCACTAGTATCAATAATAGCAACCAATTTGACATTGTTAATAAAGCAAGTACATTGGATCAAGATGTCCTTCTTGGAATCCTCTGCTCCGCTAAAAAAACACCCTACCATTGGTCTTAGAAACATTGGCATCCTTCTTTGACTTCCTAGGATTGGAATTAGAGTAATTGAATCAACAATCCATTAATGAGCTCTGAATCGAAGAAGCAGCAACTGAAGTTGAAGTTGATGCAATTGTCGAAAATCGAGTCGAAGTTAAAGTTGTTGCCAACATTCTTGACACAATAAAAGTCGAAGAAGGTGTGGATGCTACAAGCCAAAGACCTCAGTGAACTCAAATTCTTCCAGCACGACTTAGGACTATGAAGTAGCTGGTGATAATGAAGTCACACCAGATGGAAAATTAGTTCATTTTGCTTTACCTACAGGTACTTAACCAATCAACTATAGCGAGGCTTTAAAGATTCAACAATAAGTTAGTTATGGTCGAAGAGTTATATGCAATCGAGAGAACAACACATGGGAGTTAATCGAATTGCCATGACATAAAAAAGCTATTGACGTAAATTGGGTGTTGAAACTAAAACACAGTGCTGATGGGTCGATAGCAAGACATAAAGCAAGATTAGTAGCTCGAGGATTTCTTCAAAGACCAGGGTTTGACTACTCTAAAGTATTTGCTCCAATAGCAAGATTGGAGATTGTTCGACTGGTGGTAGCATTGACATGCAATCAAGGCTGGTCGAAATTTCACTTAGATATGAAGTCAACATTTCTGAATGGTCTTTTAGATGAAGAGGTCTTCATCACCTCCTGGTTTTGTGATTTAGAAGGAAGCGAATAAAGTATATAAGTTGCACAAATCACTCTATGGTCTCAAGCAGGAACCTATGATTTGTCAAATGCAAATCTGAGTATGGTGTCTATGTTCAGGTTGTGGAACAAAAATTAAAAATTATATGCTTATATGTTGATGACTTGTTGGTAACTGTAAATAGCTTGGAGAACTTGTTGAAGTTCAAAGAGCTGATAATGAATGAATTTGAAATGTCGGATCTGGGAAAATTATCTTATTTCCTAGGCATGGAATTTCAAATGTTGAAGCAAGGTATGGTGTTGCATCAAAGGAAGTACGTCAAAGAGATACTCGATAGAATCAAAATGGATGATTCAAATATGGAATCCTCACTTGTCGAAACAAACTTGAAGTTGGATAAGCATGGAGAAGAAGACAAAGTCGATGTAACTTTGTTCAAGAAAATGATTGGATCTCTGAGATATGTGTGCAACAGTCGACTTAATATAGGTTTCGCAATTAGATTAGTGAGCAAATACATGAGTGAACCAAGAGTGTCACACATGAGGGCTGCAAGAATAATTCTAAGATACCTAAAATGATCGATAGATTGTAAGATTCTATTTCGACGAGATTCTGAAGGCAAAGAAACAACAATTACTTGTTTTTTCGATGCTGATTGGTATGGAGATAAGGAAGCTCAACGAAGCACAACTAAATATTTATTTCAAGTATTTGGTGCCCCAATTTCACGGTGTTTGAAGAAACAACCTGTGGTGGCATTATCATCGTGTGATGCTGATTATATAATAGGATCTTATGTTGCATGTCAAGCAATTTTGATAAGATTAGTACATGAAGAAATGGAGGTTGAAGTGAAGAAACCTCTAGTGTCTCAAATCGACAACAAGTCAGCCATAAATTTGGCGAAGAATCCAGTTCTGCATGGAAGGAGTAAGCATATCAAAGCTAAATTTCGCTTCTTGAGGAAAAAGGTAAATCGATGTGAACTTGAAGTTAGGAATTGCTCGTGTGAACCATAGTTGACCGGAATTTTCACCAAAGGAATGAAGATCGACAAATTCCTAAATTTGAGAAAGAAATTAGGAATAGTTCAGATTGACTATTTTAAGAGTTGTTCGACAACTTAGATAACTTAGATTATATGGGGTATGTTGAGATATTATTGGGATAGATATATTATTGATATAATATCAAATATAATATAATAATATCAAATATAATCCAAGTTGTGTAAACCCAAGTCCAATCAGGGTTGTATATATATAGTCCTAGTCTGTATCATTATTTGTACAATTCAATTCAATAATATAATCCTTATTTCTTTTATTCTCTCTATTCTCCCCTCACTAAAAGTGCCTCACGCAGTAACAAATTGTACTCCCTTCTTTTTGATGGTTAGTTATTTTTGGTTTAATCTCATCAAATAGAATAGTTTGAATATATATAACAACCGGATAAGGGTATAGATATCTCAAAAGGCTAACTAAGAGAACAACTCATTCCATCACGGGCTATTCAACAATATAGAGCCACATTCATTGATTAAATAAAGTGTTATAACTAACTAAATAATTGATTTATTATTTATTTTAATCAATTTAAATCAAATTATCCGTAATAATATCCAACAATATGTCACTTGAATGACTTTAATTACTCATTAAAACACACGGGTAATCATATTATAATATCAATTATTTATCATAACAAGTAAATAAAACAGTGTAAGAAATGTAAGATTTAACAATACATTATTTGTATCCGATTGAGAAACAAATCATATATGTTAAGCACATACATTTCATATAAGAATATTGAGTGTGGACTATTATAATAAAAGAGTTTATAGTCCAAGAATCATTACTATGGGACGTACATACACCAACACCAACGTTACCATGGTCCCTTAAAGGACCGTGGTGGTATTAAATCAAGGCGCCAATATTTAGATTTAACATATTACCACAGTTGCTTATAAAAACCATGGTGACATCTTTAACCTTTTATGAGTTTAAATCTCAACGCCAGCTAATTCATGATTTCTACAGTATTTTAGTTGGCCCTATCTTTTTTTTATATATTTTTAGATAAAAACTAAAAGTGATATCACCACAGTTGTTTTATCCAACCGTTTTGATATATACATATATATATATATATATTTATATATACATATATATATATATATTTATATATATATATATATATATATATATATATTTTTTTTTTTACTTTTAAATGCCTTAAATCTGACTTTTTTATAAAATTTCATTAAGTTTTCCTTATATCACAATGTTTATTGTATAGGGCCATGGTGGAATGACATATTCATTTAAGGGAAACACAACTAGCAAGCTTGTCTCTTCAGTTGCATTTTTATCCCTTGCAAAACAACACCATTTTCATCCCTAGTGAAACGTCATTTTCAACCCTAACAAAAAATACCATTTTCAACCCTAAAAAAACAACATTATTTTCAACCCTAACGAAACAACACCATTAGAAGGTTTTAAATAACTATGATTTATTTCTAAAAGCCTTTACTGATGGATTACAAGTGTTGAAAAAACATTTTCTAATTTTTGGAACAAACACCTAATTAGATGTTGGATGCATCAAAGCATGCAAATTGTATACGCTAGTAAAAGCAGTGATATTGATGGCATCAACAAACAATATTGGTGAAGGCAGGTCCCCCATTTGAGTGTATATCTCTAGCATCTTGTATGGAACCTGGACATGCTGTATTTTTAATATTTTGGCCAAACAATATTGATATTCTACAAAGATTTGTTACATACAATGTATTTTTGATATTCAGGGAAACAATGCAACCATTTTTAAAAATAAAAAATACTCTAACCCCTCGGTTTCTTTTTTAAAAACAAAGGGTTAGAGTAAAATATATATTTTTTACAAAAACAGTTACATTGTTTACCCAAGATATTGAAAATACATTGTATGCAACAAATATTGTATGGGATCTGTTCATGTTGCATGTAATTTCTAGATAAACAATATGATATTCTACGCAAATTTATTTCATACGATGTATTTTTAATATTCTGGATAAACAATGTTACCATATTTGTAAAAACAATATTTTATTCTAACCCCTCGGTTGTTTTAAAAACTGAGATGATAGTTAAGTGTTTTTATCACTATTTTCAATCGACAGCCTTAAACAAATCTTTGTCGTCCATTTAATGATTACCAACGCTTAACAATCCACCATTTTTGATCCACGTGAAACCTAAGGGAAGACCATTATATAAGTTCTCTCACGATATTGAAAATCTAAATGAAACACATGAAGCGCTTGAAAGCTAACGAAACTTGGAAAAATTCTCTACGATGGGTTGCAAGAGTAGAAAATCATATGGGTTCAAGGTTTGTTCTATAAAAATTTTATTTGTATCGAAAATACTTTTTACTATTGATATTAATTATATAACCCTCTTTTTTCACCAAAAACAAATATATGCAAGATCCGTACATGAAAGAGTTTTCCAATATTTGATCTTGTCTAGAATGTCAAAGAATTGAAGATCCAACATATGGTCTTCATGGAAAATTAATGTAATATTCTTTGTAAATAGTGTAATGATTTTTATTTAAAAATATAATATTATGGTAAACATTGTAATGAGATTTATTAAAAAATAAAAAACTAATGACTCCTCAGTTTTGTAAATAATAAAAGTGCAGAAATTGGGCTTCGAACCCATGCGATAATAAACCTTTATCCAGGTGTTTTGAAAAGCGAGGTGTTAAGTCATTACTTTACATGACGCCCTTCGTTATGTTGCTTCTTTAGCCGAGATAAAATGCATTTCGCGTCCGAAATTAGAAGTGCTTTTTGTAGTAGTAATGCCATTGTTGTTGATATATGATTCCATTGTTGTTGATGCCATTGTTGTTGATAATGATATTGTGTTGGTGATGCCAAATTATTGTTGATGACATTTTGTCTTGATGTTGAAATAGCTAGTATACATGCTTGAGTGATTGATGTATGTGTTTGTGTCTTGATGTTGATTGTTTTATGTCATGGTAGATGGCCTCTTCTTCATCTAGTAGCGACTAAGCTACTTATACAAACGAAACAACTACAAACGATTCTCAATTTTAAGCAGAAATTAGAAAAAAAACAAAGAGGAGCCACTACGATGGCTTGGTTAATAAAAGTCTGTAAGTCGGGTACCAAATTTTTTATCGAGTTTAGTCTCGTATATAAGATACTTGATTGTCCTCATTCTTCACTTTTTAAGAGTTATGCTATGTTCCTTGCACATAGAAAATTCAGCATATTGGTAAATGAACAGACTACATTAGGGAGCCTAAGCCTAATATTGAGCTTATGTGGGTGAGATATAACTTTCTTTTCAAAATGGTTTGAAAAAAGTTTGTGAAGTCTCAAAGTTCTGAGGAGATCATGGTTAGTACATGAAATTCTGGCGTAACAGATCCAAATGTCGAGAAAGATGTCAAGACACGTGATCTGTCAAAAATCATCAGCAAAGAATATACACAGAATTATGTCAAATTGAAAGATAAAAGACACCAGAAATTGTTGATCCAGTTCGGGGGGGCATACCAAGCCAGGAATGAAGTCCACTATCAGCAGTACTAATTCGAAGCTAAACTAGTCCCTAGCTTACAACCCCTCACTTAATCCCTACCCAATGACCCTTCTACTGAGGTCCTCCCAAGATATGGAATATCCCCATTCCACTTCCAATCATCGCAATGATGTTGTACAGTTCTCCAGTCCCAGGAGCTGTAGCAACGACCTAATATCCATCTCCTTCTAATCCCAAATAAAAATCAGTTTGGAAGACATACTTCCATGACACTCCCTAGCCAAGAACCTTGACTATGATCACGAACCCAGAGTTAATTCAAAGCTTCCTCCAAGAACAATACTCCTCTTGCCTACGGGTTTCAAGGATCACATAGCTAACCTTCCCACAGGCTGGGAGGTTTACCTCGGCAAACCCTAATGATTACGACGTTTCTACTCAGAGGTTGTCTTCTTTTTCTAGGTTACAAAGTTTTCTATTTATAACCTATACCCAACTGGATTTGGGCCTTCAATCACAACAAATTTGCTGTTACAATATAGCAGTAACTTCTGCTACAATTAATGTCTTCAATCTGTTAGTTTTCGTGAATATCTCTATAATTAAAAACTATATAATCTTCAATATTCAGATGTGATTCTTCTGAACGATTCTTCAAATCTTCATATTGATTCTTCAGACCTCTCATATAATATATCACGCCTTTATTTGATTTGCATAATATCCCTGAATATTCTGCAATATTGTGTATTAATTAAATCACATAGATTTAATTAAACTCTTATCTTCAGCTCAAGCATGATGTCGTAACATCCCATGTGACATGTCATTGCAGATGTTGAATTTCTCCAACATAACATGTTCTACCATTCCAGTGGGACTCTTTGTTGTACCTGTTGTTCTTATATATTTATATGTACTGGTCCTATTATTTTTTTTACAAAAATTAAGCCAACTATAAAACCAAAGAAATACCAATCTCCCCCTTTAGAATTTTTTTGGCTAAAATAAATAAATTACAGATTACACATAAACAATATATAAAAACAGGTAAAATAGAATAACTTCTGAAGTGTAGTGGCTGCAACTACTGTTGAATTAAACCAGTCTTTAGTTACTCATGTTAAGACATCTTGTTCAGCATCTTCTCCTTTAGTCCAGCTTTAGATTAAGAATACCATCTTCCTATGGATATCTCCCTTAAGCTTTTCTTCCCGTGATATGATGCAGCACAAGCCTTAACACCTACATCCTTATTCTTAATGCTAAGAAGGGTTGGAGTTTAAATGATGAATATTACCCCTTAACGTTAGAACTGGTTTATGTTACAAAGGAATAGTCTAACTTCCATGAGGTGGAGAAAGAGGACCATGGACAATGAAAAACCTCCCAAGTAGAATGTCATTTATCCCCTTTATAACTCAGAATACAAGTCACAATTGTGCTCGTTAACTGAGATCACAAGTCACAACAGCAACTCTTCGGCAGATGGCACACCTCCCTCTTTGACCTGTACAGCCATGGAAAATCGTGTTCCAGATTTCTTTGAATTAAACCCAGACTCTTCTCCCCCTTTTTGGCCAAAAACTTACAAAGAAGTCCTTCACAGTACCATAGATGGATGCAGCACACCCTAATGCAAATGAATCCCATTTTTGTTATGAACCCAGAACTCACAGTATGATGAAAGTTTGAAGAACCCTCTATAAATAACTGAAATTGAGCCTCGAAGATAACGATCTTCAACAGTCTTGGTCAAAAGGAAACGCTAAACTAGGAAAACTTCTATCCATTTAGTGTATGCATTGAATGCCTTTTCTGAAACTTGAATGTTTCTGTTGAAAAGGAATAAGTTTTGATGCACGCATTTGGACAGTTATTTGCACCTACCTGACACGTGTGATCTTATCAACTCAATTATTCTGCTAGTTACTCAGACAACATGTCTGGTACGATGTTCTTACATTCTGTCAGACATTGTCTTTTATTTTTTACTAATAGTATCTCGTGCAGGTGTGGTGTCGTTTTTTTTACCTCCCCGTTTCACTTGGGAGGACGGCACGCTAGATCCTTCACGCGAAATTTGGAAGGAGAATGCGCCCGTGGCGGGATGAATTTTGTTTCAGTTCTTCCTACGATATCACACAAACTTTCTTATTTGTCCTACGAGTAGGAAAGGGAAAAAAAGATCTCAACTAAACCCTAGGAGTTTGCTAAGTGTGGGGATTTACACCTAGGCTAGAAATTCTGGAGTCCGGGAGGTCGGTTATACATAGGGAAGTGTTTAAACACCCTACATATCTGTAGTACTCTACAGGAACCTTCTCTGTGTCATTGTGATTGTGTTTATTGCTAATGATTGGGAAAGTTTCTCCTTTGTGTTAGGAGAAGGAATTGAATTGATTTTAAAAGACAGACAGACAGACAAACTGACTATTTTTGGTATTTTATTAGCTCGCTGAGATTCCTTGTGAACCTCATGCCTACATATCCCTAGTGGAAGTCAGAGCTTAATGTAGTTCGGGGAACTAACTAGGGAAATTAATTATTTTTGGTGCCTTGCTTGAAGCTCAAGGTTGAAGCTTGAATTAAATCTCTGTTTACAGTAAAGAGACATGAAGTCATCTTTACAGAGAGGTATTTGTACTATTCTACCACAAACATTTAAAGGAGTGACAGAATAACTGAATTCATTTCATTCAAGAGGGGGACCTTACTTGTGTATGTGCAAGTATACCAGTCAAATGCCTCTTAAATGAAAGAAAGATGCTCATCCAAATTAGGGAAAGTTACCACATGTCTGGGTTTTACTGCCAGCTCATGCCTTTCAAAATCCTAAATGGGAGACTTGATTAAAATTGAAATTGAAATGGAAATGTTTGTTTGTTTGAATGTGGTAGAGTAGTAAAAATATCTCTCTATAGAGATAAGCTATGTCTATCTACTGTATAAAAGATTTGACTTTAGCTGGCTTGTATGAGGCCCAAGCTTGAGGCTTTTTGATTGATTTATTAATTATTATTGACTCTGGGAGATGACTCCATTGAGGATTAATTACAGGGTATTTTTGTGTTCTGTACAAAGCCCAGAATTGAGGCAGACTCTATTTGGAGAGTGTTTATTTTGATGGATTTTTATTTGGTGTTCTGTACAAAGCCTAGAATTGAGGCTGACTCTAGCTAGGAAAAACATTATTTTCTGCCTTGTACAAAGCCCAAGGTTGTGGCTGACTCTAAAATAAACTGAGTGTGGATGACTCTATGGGGAAAAGATCCTAGGTGTTAGGAATCTTTGACACATAAAAATATGGTTTAATCTGCCTTGTACAAAGCCCAAGGTTGTGGCTATTGGATGACGAAGAACTCACTGGGGAGACTCTATTATCTGCCTTGTACAATGCCCAAGGTTGAGGCTGACTCTTGACAGGAGAGTTTTATTGTTTGGTGCCTTGTATGAAGCCCAAGGTTGAGGCTAACTGTTTTTGTTGGTTTTGACTCTACTGAGGAGATTTTATTTATTAAAAGACTGTTTTTCTTTGGAAGCTAACCCTTTCCAGGGATTTTGACTCAGCTGGTGAATTTGTCTGTTAAAAGACTGACTTTATCATGTTTTTGGAGGCTGACCCTTTCCAGGGGTTTTGACTCTTTTGGGGAAATTATCTCCTAAGAGAATGAATCTTTGGTTTTGAAAGACTGATGTTTGGAAGCTAACCCTTTCCAGGGGTTTTTGACATTTTAAACAGATTTTTTTATTAATTGACTTTGGAGGCTAACCCTTTCCAGGGATTTTGACATTTTAAACAGATTTTTATTAATTGACTTTGGAGGCTAACCCTTTCCAGGGATTTTTATTAAAATGAAGGAATGATTTTGGAGGCTAACCCTTTCCAGGGATTTTTATTAAAATGAAGGAATGATTTTGGAGGCTAACCCTTTCCAGGGATTTTTATTAAAATGAAGGAATGATTTTGGAGGCTAACCCTTTCCAGGGATTTTGTTAAGATGATAGCAGAAAGATTATCTATTGGAGACTTCTTGTTTAAAGCCCAAGATGAAGGCTGACACTTTGAGGATAAGCACACATAGATCCTAGACTCTACTAAGGAAGATTGATGAAGATAAGGGTGACAGAGACTGTCCATGTCTCTCATTCCAAAAGGTGTACTCAATGTGAAATTGAGACAAACTTAGCTTGTTTAAAGTCTGGTTTAAATTGGAAGAAACTCACCAGGGTATGTTAAGAGGTGACTAAAGACCTGTTCCTATGTTTATAAGAAACCTGATGGGTCCTTGTATACAAGCTCAAGAGGAAGCTGGAAATGCTTTTAAGAAGCCTGTGGGTCCTTGTACAAAGTCCAAGAGGAGGCTAATCGAGGGTCCTTGTTATAGCACAAGAGAAAGCTATGTAGTTTTGAACTTATTTTGGCTTTAAGCAAATGGGTAAGAGGTTTCACCGGGAATAATTCCTCTTTGGGTGGATGTGTCCTATTTTTTTGGATTCTAAGGTTTTTGCCAAGATGTTTCACCGGGAATAATTCATCTTGGGGGTTTGAACTACAGATCTCTAATTAGGAAAGAGCCTTCACCGGGAAGACATTCTCAATCCTAGGTCATATTCCTATAATATATATAGTTTAACTGTCCTAGGGTTTACACTCAAACGTAGTTCTAAACTAATATATATGCACAGTTTATATTTGACAGTAATTTAAATAAAGACTGTAAATTGAAAGCTTGTAAAGCCTAACCTGGATGGAGTGGAGGCCTTTGGAGAAGCATGTACAGAGCCTCAACAATATTTTTGTTGTTTTGTTGATAACAATTGAATATTTATTATAAACAGTTAAGGGTTTTTGAAAACAGAAGAAGTGAAGATGGACAAAGGTCACATAGGTATCTGAAGAGTTTCACCGGGAATAATGCCCTTCAAATACCAGAAGAATGTTTTGAAAACAGAAAGAAGATTTTGAAAATACAGTTTTGAAAACAAGCTAAGAAGAGAAGGTGTTTGGGACTTACACTCTATTAGAGGCCCAGTACTGGTTACAAAAGCAGTTTGAAAATGATTTGAAATGGTATAAGGTTTTGTTGTTTGAAAACCTTAATCATCCGTTTAATCGGAGACTGGTAATAGCTTTGAAAATTGACAAAAGTCAACTTAATTAAGGTAAAGAATAAAGATCTATGCCTAATTAAGACCTAAACAAATAGGGTTTTATCATGAGCTTATTCACAAAATAAATAGGTTAAAATAACATGACAATATATATTTAAAGTATAAAAAAAAACACTTAAAAACATACTATTTTAAACCTAATTAAAATACATGAAATAAATAATATTTTTATGATTTTTTTGATTATTCACAAAATAGATATATTAAATGACAAGTGTGTGAAAAATGAAGTGAAAATAAATTAATTTGATAGGTTAAATAATTGGTTGAAGTTGTGAAGAAATCAAATGGAAAAAAGTGGTAAAAAAATAGGGTTTTGTCACCAACCAGGTTTGAACCCACGCCCTTTATGTTACCAGCCCAAAACAACACCACTGAGCCAACGCGCGCTTAGTGACAAAAGAATGGTTCCATTGCAAATCATACATTACTCAAGTGCATAGAAGCAATAAAAGAGAAATAAAATCAAAAGGTCTGGGGCGAGGGGGATTCGAACCCCAGACCTTGGGCACGCGCAACACACAAACACTCTTTACCACTGGGCTATCACGTTTTAGTCGTTTATAAGACAACTATCACTCAAAATAAAATAAACTCTTTCCTGAATTTGAATTTTTGCGCGCCACCACCATTGTCATCTTCAACCTCTAGCTTTGAATTTTTGAAAATCTGAACTCTCTCAACTCTCAACCATTTGCAACGATGTAAAGACCAAACTTGCTCTAAATTCACTCACGATTCTAAATATGTAACTAACATAGATTTATATTAACTACATCTAACTAATTTACCAGAAATCGTGAAGAACCCTAAAATTTAAAAATCAAATTAAATGGCTATACTGAAAGATAAATGAATGATGATAGAGGGTTTTCAATCCTCTGATGATGCTGAACAAGATAGAATCGAGCTATATCATAAAGAGTGCTTAAATTAAAGAGGTGGAGTTCAGGAACTTACCTCTGAAAATGGAGGTCGTGAGGATGATAGAGGGCAACTGGGCTTGTATGAATGATCCCAAAAGCTTCCTTGGGACTCAGTGATGCTAACTGAATGCTTGTTGTAACCTCAATCCTTCTGAATTGTTCTATGGACCTCCCTCGATTTGAGCTTCAAGTGAACATGGAGAGTGATGATTCTTGAGTTACAGATGAGCTGCAGCCATTTGAACAGCTTCACCACCTCCTATGGAACGTGCCTGGATGCTTGGCTCGATTGGAAACCTTCTGAATTGCACTATGGACCTCCAACTGCAACAGCTTCAAAGTGAGAGCAACAATGGTGTTCCTCCACTTACAGAAATGATCTAGGTGCTTGGATCACCTCAAGTGACCTCCCTTGAGATGTTAGAATGCTTACTTTCCAAAGATAAGCTCTGGTTTGAAGAAAACGATTCTTCTTGCCAAAGAACTTTGAAAAACAATAAGCATGAGAATAGAAAGAGAAAGCAAGGAATATGGTTGCTTTGGTGTGTTTTTCTACTGAAGTATGCCCTCCTATTTATAGGCAAATGAATGCAGATCAATTGGCTGTGGTGAGCTTGCTTAATGAAAGAAGTTTGGTTTCTTAGCCAAGAAGAAATTTTGAAAAGATCCTAAATGCAATGATGCATTTTCGGGCTAGATTCCCCTATCCATTGATTCTATATGATCTTGGGGAACATTTCAGATGCAAAGTGAGCTCTAATTGGTTGGTGAGAAGATTCCTTGGGTGATTCATCAATTTGCCATAAATTCACAAATGTAATCATTACATAATCACATGTTCTTGTTTTAGGAATCTTCTTCAATTATCATGGCATGGTGAAAATGAATGCATGGTATGTTTTCAGATGTGTTATGGGTCGTGTAGCATCCATATTTGAGGTCATGTGCACAAAATTTCAAAATTCCAAAATGATGCATGACCTATAATTTCACTTCATGAGGCCAACTTTGAACAAGCATAACTCTTAGCTCAAAATGAATTTGGAGAAGGTTGAACACAATTTGGAAAGCCCTAAACATCTACTTCAAATCATTAGTTTGGAGTTTCTTCAAAATCCTTTGGAAAATTTGTGAAAAATGAGGCCAAAGTTGGAAGAAAACTAGGTTAAAACACTTAGAAAAATTTCTAAGTGTTTATGACCTAAAACTCCAAAATTTCCAAAACTCTTAAATGATTGATCTTTTGAAAAAAGTTCCTTTGTAAGATGTTGTTTTATTTTGCAAGATCCACAACTTTCATGTTGGAAGTTTTTTGAGTTGTGTAGGTGAAATTTTGAGTTCCCACAATGCCCTCAAAAACCCTAATTCCCGACTTTTTGATCCTTGAGGATTCTTCTTGAATTTCTTTGGTCAAATGACTTTAATATCCATATATTGATGATATTGATCCTTGAAAGTCATGGTTTGACCAAAAATCTTAAAAGTCAAAGGTGAACCCATACAGTTGACTTTTTCCAAATAAGGTGAAATTTTGGACTTTTGTGTAGAATCAAGATCTTCTCCTCAAATGAATGATGTAAATGGATTATATTGAGGTAGTAGAGGTTCTTGAATCATGTCTTGAGTTTTGGATCCATGCCCTGATTAAAAGTCAACTATCCTGGTGAATTAGGTCAAAAACCCTAATTGTCGACCATATGAAAATAATGACTGTAGACCTTGAATTGAGGTGTGATGTCCAGTGGATCTTGTCATATAAGTTATTTAAAAATGATTGATGTCTTTGAATGATCCCCTGGGGCTTTTTAGGGTTTCCCAAAGGTGATCCCTGATTTTAGTCCTTTATAGGCTAAAAAACCCTAGTCTGGTGACCTGAGTAAACCTGTACTCAGATGACTGGGTGTCTAATCAATCATAGGTGAAATAATGAAGCTCTTGAGTCTTATGATTGTATTAGAGACTAATCCTTCTATTGATTGATCCTTTGCCTGAGTTTTCTTGTTTTTGAGCATCCTCGATTAAATGCCAGATGAAGAAGTGACTGCTCTGGGTACTTGCTTTGACCTGATGAAAATCCTAAAGATATGTCATCTCAGGGGGGTCAAAAATTAGGGTATGACAGATGCCCCTATTTAAGTTTCTTTTATCTGGAGGGAGAGAGATTGATATCTCGATTTCTCCTGCGTAAAAGAGACTTAAATATCGAGGAATGCCCGAATTTTGGGCGCTCCTGAGATGTTGTAATTGATAAAATCTTTGCATGACTTTGATCCTGTTGTCGCACTCGGCGGGGATGAGGAGACAAACTCCTGTAGAAATACTTGATGTGGACTCTGGCGAATGGATGGCAGTGTAGGATGCGTAATCCATCTTCTTTAACTAAGCGTTGATACTTAGAAAAAGGTAAACAACCTCCCCCTTGTTTCGGATGTCCATATCTCGAAACTGGTTTTAGTTGCGTTTGGACAATATCTCAAATAAAGAGAAAATTTCCAAAGGTCTGTTTCCTTATCAAACTTCTCATCAGCACTTGGAGATGAGATACCATTTGACGGTAAAAGAAACTTCAAAGGTTTGTTTCCTCATCAAACTTCTTACCAGCACTTGGAGGTAAGATACCATTTGACGGTAAATAAAGAAACTTCAAAGGTTTGTTTCCTCATCAAACTTCTTACCAGCACTTGGAGGTAAGATACCATTTGACGGTAAATAAAGAAACTTCATAGGTTTGTTTCCTCATCAAACTTCTTACCAGCACTTGGAGGTAAGATACCATTTGACGGTAAATAAAGAAACTTCATAGGTTTGTTTCCTCATCAAACTTCTTACCAGCACTTGGAGGTAAGATACCATTTGACGGTAAATAAAGAAACTTCACCATCTTCCCTTTTGACTTGGCATCTTTGAAAGATTGTCATATGGGCCCGCGCTCTTTTGAGGGGCTAATGACTTTGTTTGAAGGCGGACGAACTGTTTTCGGGGCGAAAACCAACATTTATTGTCCTCTTGAATGTTTAACAGACAAACTGTCTTTCCTTGGGGAAAGACTACCATTTGTTGACTCCGCTGGGGATCATGAACTATCTTCTAGACGAAGACTACCATTCACTGATTCTGCTGGGGGATCACTTGTTGATCTGCTGGGAGATTCTGAATTTTTTTTTTTTTGACGAAAAAGTGGCATCTCTTGACCTTGCTGGGGAAATACCAAACTGTTTTTCAGGAGGAAAAAACTGCCACTTGTCAATTATGTCGAGGAATCCATATTTCTTAGAGAAGAGAACCGCTTATCGACTCTGTAGGGAATTCCAAAAATGCGAAACAGACTATCTTATCTGAAGAAGATTGTCGAGCGTCGCTCTGCAGGAGATTCTCAGTTGGGGAACTCCAAAAGTGAACAAACTATCCCTTTGAGCGAGACTACCATTTGTTGACTTGCTTGGAGAGATCCTTGTGTATGAACTGTGGTCTCGAAGGAAAAAGTTTCTCCGGAACTTGCAGGGGAAACTTGAGTTCATGCCTTAATGACTTGGGCATTCACATTATCAAAGCCTGACTCGACTATGCAGTTATGATGTAATGTATGCATGAATATTATGACAATTATAAAATGTAAAGTGAATGTGAATAGAATTTTCGCAGATGTAAAATCCTATGATACGACTTGAATTCTTGTTGATCAGAAGATGTCCTCTTCTTGCAGTTCGAACTCTGCCGGGAATACCTGGTTATCAGTTGTCCGCTGTCCGAAGTGAGTAATATGAATTGAAGTAAAGATCCGTCATCGGGAGATGTTCGCAAAGCGACCTCATGGGGAAATCTTAATTCCCGGAGTCTCAACCGTCCTCGGAGCAACTGTTTGCATTCTTCCTATTGTTTGTAAACCTCAGAAAGAAATTTCACCTTTATTTTTGCAAGTAAATTCATTTTATTTTATGAAAACATTTGTTTCAAGAAAATGACTGTTTAAATTTAAAATGCATTTCAAGAAACTGAATAAGACTAGATTGCAAAGAAAAGCACAAGGCTCAAATTATTATGTATGGAATGGTAATCAGCCAAATGCTTGATTCCATGGAGTATTTACAAAGTTGGAAATTGGTAATTTTCGGGAAAAGGGCTACGATGAAACGTGACGACCGTTATCTTTCCCTTCCACTCCGAGTTGCGTTGTATTCGTGCTTTGTAGAAGATGACCTACTGCTGATGAATACTCCGCTATGGATTTTTGAATGATCAAGTTTGTCCTGAACACAGTTACTTGCCATATATCCCTAACTTTTGCGTAAACTACCCCTTTCGGGTTTTAAGTCTACCGGGATTGATTATTTATTTTTTTATGTCTCTAATTTTTGCCTGAATCGCCCTTTCGGGTTTTCGATTCACCGAGACGCTCTTTTTTGCCTAAGTTGCTCTTTGCGAGTTTTCAACTTAGCGAGCTGTTCTTTTGTTTATTTAGGCGAAGTATTTCTTGACTGCGTCGACGTTCACAGGACGGGTGAATTCTTCTCCATCCATAGTCGTGAGTATTAAGGCTCCTCCTGAGAAAGCTCTCTTGACCACGTAAGGGCCGTCATAATTGGGAGTCCATTTTCCTCTCGAATCTGTGAGAAAAGATTGAATCTTTTTGAGTACAAGGTCGCCTTCTTTGATTGTGCGAGGTCGAACCTTTTTGTCGAAAGCTTTCTTCATTCTTTGTTGATATAGCTGACCGTGGCATAAAGCTGTCATGCGCTTTTCTTCGATTAATTTCAATTCATCGAATCTGCTTTGACACCACTCGGCCTCTGTTAATTTCGCCTCCATCAAGACTCTCATTGATGGTATCTCAACCTCTATTGGTAGGACTGCCTCCATGCCATATACAAGGGAGAAAGGAGTTGCTCCGGTCGAAGTACGTACTGATGTACGGTAACCATGAAGAGCATACGGGAGCATTTCATACCAATCTTTGTAAGTGATGACCATCTTCTGAATGATTTTCTTGATGTTTTTGTTAGCTGCTTCTACAGCTCCATTCATCTTTGGTCTGTAAGGAGATGAGTTGTGATGTTCAATCCTGAATTCTTCACAAAGCTCCTTCATCATTTTGTTATTCAAATTTGACCCATTGTCAGTGATTATCTTGCTAGGAATGCCGTAGCGACAGATGATGTGATTCTTGATAAACCTGACGACAACTTGTCTTGTAACGTTTGCATATGAAGCTGCTTCAACCCACTTGGTGAAATAGTCTATAGCTACCAAGATGAAGCGATGTCCGTTGGACGCTTTTGGCTCGATCATTCCAATCATGTCGATTCCCCACATGGAGAAAGGCCAAGGGGAAGAGAGTATGTTGAGAAGAGATGGTGGCACATGAATCCTATCGGCGTAGATCTGACATTTGTGACACCTCTTTGCGTACTGGTAGCAATCTGACTCCATTGTCAGCCAATAATATCCTGCTCTCAGTATTTTCCTTGTCATGGTGTGTCCGTTGGTGTGAGTACCAAAGGAACCTTCATGTATTTCTCTCATGAGTACTTCTGCTTCTTTTCTGTCAACGCATCTGAGCAGAACCATGTCGAAGTTTCTCTTGTATAGGACATCTTCATTCAGGAAGAAACTACAAGCTAACCTTCTCAAAGTCTTTCTATCTTTCTTTGACGCCCCAAGAGGGTACTCTTGCTTTTGAAGAAAGTTCTTGATGTCGTGATACCACGATTTGTCGTCAATGATTGCTTCTACTGTGAAAACATGAGCGGGCCTATCCAGGCGCATAACATCAATCCGAGGAATGTCATTCCAATGATTTATCCTAATCATGGAAGAGAGTGTGGCTAATGCATCAGCCAAGTTGTTTTCTTCACGAGGAATGTGATGAAAATCTACCCTGTCGAAGAATGGTAATAATCTTATCGCGTAGTCTTTGTAAGGAATTAGCCCTGGTTGGCGTGTTTCCCATTCTCCTTTGATTTGATTGATGACCAAAGCAGAATCTCCGTATACATCCAAGTGTTTGATTCTTAGATCCATGGCTTCTTCGAGACCCATGATGCAAGCTTCATATTCGGCCTCATTGTTTGTGCACTTGAAAGTTAATCTGGCAGTAAACGGAATATGGGTACCCTGAGGTGTAACAATAATTGCCCCAATTCCTCGTCCGTAAGCATTGACAGCTCCGTCAAAGATTAAGCCCCATTGGGATCCTATCTCAGGTCCTTCGTCTGGTAGTGGCTCGTCGTAATCTTTCATCTTGAGGTACATGACGTCCTCGTCCGGAAAATCGTAACTGGTTGATTCATGACCATTGAGTGGGTGGTGAGCCAGGTGCTCAGCTAGAATGCTTCCTTTCACGGCTTTCTGTGCGTGATACTCAATGTCATATTCTGATAACAACATCTGCCAACGGGCAATTCTCCCGGTTAAGGCAGGCTTCTCAAAGATGTACTTGATTGGATCCATATGAGAGATCAAGCAAGTAGTATGTCGAATCATGTACTGGCGGAGACGCTTGGCAGCCCAGGCCAAAGCACAACACGTCTTCTCGAGCATGGAATAGCGGGATTCACAGTCAGTGAATTTCTTGCTTAGATAGTAAATGGCATGCTCTTTTCTCTTCGTCTCGTCTTGCTGTCCAAGGACACAACCCATGGAATCTTCTAAGACGGTTAAGTACATTATCAAAGGTCTTCCTTCCATTGGAGGAGATAAGATGGGTGGTTCGAGCAGATATTCCTTAATGCTGTCGAACGCTTTCTGACAATCGTCTGTCCAGACGCAACTTTGATTTTTCCGTAGAAGTTTGAAAATAGGAGCGCAAGTTGCAGTCATGAGATATATGAATCTCGAGATGTAATTCAGACGTCCAAGAAATACTCTAACTTGTTTCTCGGTTCTGGGTGAAGGCATTTCTTGAATTGCCTTGACTTTGTCTGGATCTACTTCAATTCCTCGTTTGCTGACGATGAAACCAAGGAGTTTTCCTGAGTAGACACCAAAGGTGCACTTGTTGGGATTCAGGCGAAGCTGAAACTTCCGTAAGCGTTGAAATAACTTTGTCAGATTCTGTATGTGATCTTCTTCATTTTCTGATTTGGCAATCATGTCGTCCACATAAACTTCCACTTCTTTATGCATCATGTCGTGGAAAAGCGTAGTCATGGCCCTTTGATAAGTTGCCCCTGCGTTCTTTAGTCCAAAAGGCATAACACGATAGCAGAACGTGCCCCAGGGGGTGATGAAAGCTGTTTTCTCCATGTCTTCAGGTGCCATTTTGATTTGGTTGTATCCTGAAAATCCGTCCATGAATGAGAACACTTTGGATTTTGTTGTACTGTCTACCAACATATCAATATGTGGTAAAGGAAAATCATCCTTAGGGCTATCCTTGTTCAGATCTCTGTAGTCGACGCACATGCGGACTTTTCCGTCTTTCTTAGGAACGGGAACAATGTTAGCTAACCACTGAGGGTATTCTGAAGTGACGAGGAAACCTGCGTTGATCTGCTTTTGAACTTCCTCTTTGATTTTCATGGCCATCTCCGGATGAGTTCTTCTCAATTTTTGCTTGACCGGAGGGCATTCTTCCTTTAATGGCAATTGATGCTCCACTATACTGGTATCCAACCCTGGCATATCTTGATAAGACCAAGCGAAGACATCTGAGAATTCTTTGAGTAGCTGTATCAAACTCTCTCTGATCTCTGAACTGAGCGAAGCTCCAATCTTAACCTCTTTTCTGTTTCCATCGGAACCAAGGTTAATGATCTCTAGAGGCTCATTGTATGGCTGAATGGCCTCTTCCTTTTGTTGAAGTAATCGTGAAATTTCCTTTGATATTTCTTCGTCTTCTTCTTCCTCTGCCTCGAATACAGGAAACTCAAAGCTTGGAGAAGTCATACGATCGCACGTTTCAACGGGGTATTTTATGATTAATCTGCATATGTGTGATGATTTTATTTAGACAACGAGGGAAGACTCGGTGTATGCAGTTAATGGAATATTTTGATGTTTTTTAAGGGTGTTTTTTAGGATTACCAATTTCCGAAAAAAAAAAAGAAAAGGAAAAACTAAACGAAGGAACAGAATGACATTTTTATTTATTAACAGTCATTTCTTGAAACAAAGACCCTATAAAACAAAACTCTATTGCTTTGGGCGAAGCAAAGAGGGACATTTTCCTAAGAAATAGTAAAATGCAAAGCCCTATGAAACATCTCTTCACCCTGGGCTATGGTGAGAGGACAAAATAACGGTGAAAGTTCCTACTTAGGAGTGCGAACAACAGTTGTAACTTTAACAGCTGTCCAATAGTGGCGAACCCCATTGTGCACTAAGTAATCTGGAACCTTAGGCTTAAGCTGGCCTGTGGTGGGTCTTAATTTACCAACCACTGTCTTTGCAACACTCAGACGATCTTCTTCTACTTCAGCAGACTGAGCGGTGTGAGCATACCCATTCCCAAGTGGAGTATGTCGGTTTTTCTTTTGAGGAAACTTCCAATCTTCTGAATGGAGAGACTCGTTGTCGGAGACACTTTCGAGATCATCCTCTTCTGTATTTTGGTCTTGCTCTTCTCCCAAGATGGCATTGACTAGATATGTGAACTCTAGATCCATAGCTTCGGAAGGTGACTTGGGGATATAATCCTCAATGATGATTTCACCAGTTGATGATGATGAATAGAAAGGGTTATACATCTCTTTTGGCTGAGAGAGGTACTCAAAATCACTGTTCCATCCAGTTGGAACAATATCTTCAAGAGAGATTCTTGAACTTTCAGGAGCGGAGTATTTTACCATGTAGTCGAATTTTCCGCTTGGTTCTCCTAATGTATCCCAAGTCTCTTCGGGGATAGGAGGAACTTCTTCTGATGAACCATGAATTCTGGTGGTGAAGCTGTCAGTAACTTCATCACTGCTTGGTCGAGTCTTACTTTCAGATCCTTTAGTCGGATAACAGCAAGGTGATTCAGACTCTGATAGGGAGATGTATCCTGCTTTGTTAAGATAGGATAACCATTCCTCTTCATCGGTGTTTTCCGTACCGATGGTATTGACTGTTTGTTGAACAGGTTGAAGAAAACCTCCACTGCAAAAAGTTTCTTGAATTGGAAGAACTACCTCAATTCCTGGAATAGTCTTTGATGATGTTGGAAAGAATCCAACTCCTGTTCTGTTCTTGTTGTTGGTAGGAATGTTAATGTGCCCCCAACCACTGGTAGTGCCATCCTTTACAACTTGGATTGCATCTCTGTAGGAAGAAATAGACGCTGCTTTCTCCTTTCCTTTGTCTAGGGAAAGTGCTTGGAATTTAGTTCCAACAACTTCTTTTGGTTCTATGTCGGAGAATGATGGCAGGTTGCTGACGATCAGAGCTTGTTCTCCACATACGGTTACCAATTTGTCATTTCTTATGAACTTCAGTTTCTGATGAAGTGTTGAAGTAATTGCCCCAGCCTCATGAATCCACGGGCAACCTAGCAAACAACTGTATTATGCTGGAATGTCCATAACTTGGAAAGTGATTTTGAACGTCTGAGGTCCAATAGTTATAGGAAGATCTACCTCTCCAAAAACTGACTTTCTTGATCCATCAAATGCTTTGACGATGACATGACTTTTTCTTAGAGGGTAATCTTCGAAAGATAATCTTGACAATGTTGATTTAGGCATGACGTTGAGAGAGGATCCGTTGTCTATTAGGACTCCTGTGAGTGTATCACCCATGCAGCCAACTGAGATGTGAAGTGGAAGATTATGGTCTACTCCTTCTTCAGGAAGATCTTCGTCACAGAAACTTAGGCTAGTTCCCGCGGAGATGTTGGCAACGATGTTGTTGAATTGGCTTATTGTAACGCCAGGTTCTACAAAAGCTTGTTCCAAAACTTTCTGTAGAGCTTCCCTATGAGCTTCAGAACTCAATAGCAGGGAAAGAACAGAAATCCTAGACGGAGTATGTAGTAATTGATCTACAATGTTGTATTCACTCCTCTGGATTAACTTCAAGATCTCATCATTTTCTTTCGCTTGAACAGCATTGGTTGGATGATTGTTTTGCCTATGTGGTACTTCCTCCGAAGGTTTCTCCACATTTTCTGTTGTTCTGTTGAAGACTCGTCCACTTCTGGTGACTCGACTAACATCAGCAATGTTGACAACAGACAGTAATGGTGTTTCCTTACCATTTTCAATGTACGTAGCATTGTACTTGTATGGTATAGCCTTGCTGGACTCATACGGTACAGGACCTGGTAAGTAGATGACTAGCGGAGCAACTGCTGTCTTCCTGCTATCATACTTAACTTGCATTGGTTCAACTTGATTAATTTGAGGAGATACGGTAAAGACTTCGTCATCTTCTCTGTTGGCAAGAACAGTAATGGTATTGTCATCCATCAGCTTTTGAATGTCGTTGCGAACACGCAAACATCCTTGTGAATTTCTTCGACATATTCTGCATCTACTGTAAGGATGGAAATCCGTTCCAAAGTAGGCAAGTCCATTTAAATTTTTATGGAACCTGACTACCGATCCTTCAAGATCTTCAACTTTGTAGATTTTGTATTCTCCTGGACATCCTTGAACCATGTTGATGTCGTACTCAGTTCTGACTCGGATATGTTGAATCCATCCTAAGTCCATTTGTTCTTGTAATGCAGCTTGAACTACGACACATCCTTGATTATTCTTTGGACAAATTCCGCATGTGGAGTAGTTGTGAGGTGGTACATGACCGTACCCAGCTTGTTTAGCGTGCATCTTGACAAGATTTTCCCCTATCTGACGAATGTCGTAGATTTGAATGACGTTGGGGTGTTGATCTATCCGATTTACTGAAGCTTCTTTATGCTGCGGCAAAGGATTTGCTTGGACGTTTGGATTAGTATCTTTGAAGGATAGCATTCCGCTCTTCACTAATCGTTGGACGTCAATCTTGAAAGGGAAACAGTTCTCAATATTGTGACCTGGTGCCCCCTGATGATAGGGACAAGATTGGTCAGCCTTATACCATGGTGAGGAACTATTTGTAGGATTTGGAGGACTTCTTGTCTGAATGAGTCCTTTTGCCAGTAATGTCGGAAATAATTCTGCATACGGCATTGGTACGGGGTCAAAGGCAGGATACCTTGGAGCCCGATTGTTGTAATTTGGAGGTCGAACCTGCTGCTGAGGTTGCTGCGACCTTTGTTGAATTTGTTGTTGCAAAACCTGAGGTTGATAAGCTGGCGCGGAGTTAACAACCGGAGTTATTGTTGCAACTTGAGGTTGGAATTTCTTCTTGATTTTGTGCAAGACATTGCTGACATCTTGATCCTTTTTCTTCTGGAAAGAACTTCCATACTTCCTTGGACCAACAGAAGATTCTGGTTCTTTGTTCAAGCGTCCTTCTCGAACTGCTTCTTCTAAACGTACACCCATGTTTACCATCTCAGTAAAGTTACTTGGTGCACTTGCAACCATTCGTCCGTAGTAAAATGGACTCAAAGTTTTGAGATAGATTTTTGTCATTTCTTTCTCTTCAAGTGGTGGACAAATTTGAGCAGCAACTTCACGCCATCTCTGAGCGTATTCCTTGAAGCTTTCTCTATCCTTTTGAGTCATGGCCCGGAGTTGATCTCTGTCGGGAGCCATATCCACATTGTACTTATACTGTTTGACGAAGGCCTCTCCGAGGTCTCGAAAAGTACGGATCTCTGAATTGTCCAAGTTCATGTACCATTTGAGTGCAGCACCAGTTAGGCTGTCTTGAAAATAATGAATGAGCAATTGTTGATTATCAGTCTGAGTTGACATTCTTCGAGCGTACATTACGAGGTGACTTTGTGGGCATGAATTCCCTTTGTACTTCTCGAAATCTGGTACTTTGAATTTGTGAGGAATCTTAACATTTGGAACCAGACAGAGGTCTGCAGCATTCTTTCCAAATAGATCTTGTCCTCGAAGAGTCTTGAGTTCCTTCTGCATTTGCAGAAACTGTTCCTGGAACTCGTCCAATCTTTCATACACGCCAGCATCCTCACTGGGAGCGTGATGATATACTTGTCTGCCCTGTGGAGGAAAAGTATGCATAATAGGCTGTGGAGAAGCCATGACAGCAGATCTTGGAATCTCAGCATTCTGTTGTGTGAAACCCATTGCCGTTGCTCTTGGAACTTCAATTTCCAGAGGTTTGTAACCCTCCGGTGGTTGCATCTCCATTGTAGCTCTTGGAACTTCAGAAACTGGGGGTATGTACCCTTCTGGAGTAAAGTTATACGGCATGCCCCAAGGTCGATCAGGCGGCATGGTATACTGAGGAATAGGAGTAGAAACAATCTCGGAAACCACAGTCCTTTGTGGTTCTTCTGGCGTTGGTCGATTCTGCGCAACTACCAGGGCTTCTACCATACTATTGAGTCTTTCAACAGTACCTTTAAGAGTATTAATCTCTTCCCTGAGTTCTTCATTGTCTTGCTCAAAGTCTTCCATTCTTTTCTTGCGACTTGAACGAGTGTTGTATGGATGAGACAGCTTGAAAGTCTTGGTTCACCTCCTTCTCCTCCTCTCTTTCTGGAGAAAGGAAAGTGACTATTAGATCCGCGACAATTCTCGTGTCAGTGCGTACGACTAAAGCGATGTATGATATGCAATTAAGTTAATATTTTTCAAGGAAACACCATAACTACGTTATGAAACATTAAACTTTTATTAATTAAGCGAAAACGCCGTTTTTTACACACATTGAAAAGGGAAATACAGAGAAACCGAGAGAAAGGACTCTAAAACTTTGACGAAGAGCCGACTTCACGTTCTAACATCTTCTTCTGTTTCTTGAGCTGAGCGTTCTCTGACGTGAGTTGATCGATGATCCAGGAAGCAGGAGGGATATGATGAGAAAGTGACGTTTGTGACACTTGTCGATCGAGTACTTCAAGTAACTCATCCTTCCTTCTTAGGATGTTCTGAATTTCAACATTTTCCGTGTTGACAATTCGATACTTGTTCTTCCAAGCATTCCTTTCTTGGCATACCTTGTTTAATGCCGCTTGCAGTTTTTCAACATCGGTGGAGAAAAGGTAAATTGGTTCCCTTAGGGGAATAGGTTCTTGATGATGATATGGCATCCTGAGCTTGAATGCTCTGACGCGTACCCATTGAAGGTAAGGATCCAGGGAGATGCGAAGATGTTTTCCTAACAATCTTCTCCCTTTTGTGTGAACAAGACGCCAGGCTTGGACAATTTCCTTCTTCAGCATGTTGCCATGATCGTCGATGTTCTTGAAGAACAGACCCTCCAATTGGATGTTACTTGGTATATTTTTCATGGGATAGCCGTATTGGCGACGGGCTAAAGCTGGATTGTAACTGATTCCTCCCTTAGTTCCAATAAGGGGTATGTTGGGAAAACTCCCACAACTGAAGATGATCTTGGTTTCGTCGTTGTCAGGACTACACCAATCAATGTCTGTATGAGTGAGAGACATGATTTTCTGTGACCAGTAAAGGCCATCCCTCATATTCCAGAAAGTGCTAGACTTTGGCAGGTGCGAAACGAACCATTCGTATAACAACGGTACGCAGCATGTGATTAATCCTCCTCGCTGCAGGTTTCTTGAATGCACAGAGTGATAAGCATCCGCAAGCAAGGTTGGAACTGGATTTCCAATTAAGAAGATCTTAATTGCGTTGATGTCGACGAAATCGTTAATGTTAGGAAACAAAAACAATCCGTAGATAAGCAAAGCCAAGATTTCCTCAAAAGCACTCATATCTTGGATGCTGACGAAGTACCGAGCTTGATCAAACAGGAATTTGGAAGGCAATCCTTGAATTCCTCCTCTACTCACCATATGAGTTCTGATGTCGACTACGTTCAAAGGAGTAGTTGCAGCAATGATAATGTCGTCAGGATTCTTTTCCAAACCAGAGTACGGATCTTGCGCGTACACGGGTATTCCAATCAGACGAGAGTACTCCTCCAACGTAGGCATGAGCTGATAATCTGGAAAGGTGAAGCAGTGATACGTTGGATCGTAAAACTGTACCAAGGTGGGAAGGATCCCATCCACAATGTTGGTATTGAGCAAAGGCAGAAGTTTTCCATACTTCTCCTTGAAAGCCTGGGGGTTGACCACCAGTTTTCCGAGCTTTCCCAGTTCCTCGACCTGGGGAATCTTGAAGATGTATTTCCTAGCTCTCTTTCTTCCGTAATCCATGGTATAGATCCTTAAGTCCTTTCTCCGTTTCTCTCTTTCTATGAAGTTCAAAACGTTCGTTATTTAGTTTCCTTGAAAAACGACTCGAAAAAGACTCTTTTTTTGCTTTTAGTTGTTTATTAATGAATGATGCATGAATGCATGAATGCACACACAAGAGTTTTTAAACAAACATGGCGTTGAAGGGTATAGTGGTCATGAAGTCAAAACGCAAACCTCGCCCCAATGGTAAACTAAGGATAAGGATTTTTGTACTTGTAGAACGGGTTTTAGGGGTCTCAGAGTTTTTGCTCAACCTTAAAGATACGTTGATTGGTATCTATAAGAGAGTTTTCTCTGAGTGTAGTATCTGCGTGACAATTACTTCCGTAATCACCGCTCTACGTCCTAAAAAAAGGCTTTAAGTGGGGTTAATGTGTTTCTAGGTCCTCTTGGTACAAATCAGTCTCGGAATGCAGTGGCGCAGTTAATCACAACCAGCCAGGCAAATCCCAAGAGTAGAATTGTGAACCAAGATTAGAGGGTCTTCACCGGGAAGACATCCTCCATCCTATCTTATGTTGCACTCAAATCCGGGTATAGGATTTCTCACCACAAGGGGGAATCAAGCCCTTTCCCTATACAGAATAAACAAAATAAACAAATATATATGCAACAATCACATGAAATGACACAGAGGTTAGGCAGGACCTCTCTTGTTTGAGGGGGAATTTGGCATCCCTAATTCCTCATTGGGGCTGGACCAGCAACAGGTCAACCATTGGTTTGGATGAAAAACCAAGGTTTTGAACACTTATATCCCCAGCAGAGTCGCCATTTTTCTGTGGTGTCGTTTTTTTTACCTCCCCGTTTCACTTGGGAGGACGGCACGCTAGATCCTTCACGCGAAATTTGGAAGGAGAATGCGCCCGTGGCGGGATGAATTTTGTTTCAGTTCTTCCTACGATATCACACGAACTTTCTTATTTGTCCTACGAGTAGGAAAGGGAAAAAAAGATCTCAACTAAACCCTAGGAGTTTGCTAAGTGTGGGGATTTACACCTAGGCTAGAAATTATGGAGTCCGGGAGGTCGGTTATACATAGGGAAGTGTTTAAACACCCTACATATCTGTAGTACTCTATAGGAACCTTCTATGTGTCATTGTGATTGTGTTTATTGCTAATGATTAGGAAAGTTTCTCCTTTGTGTTAGGAGAAGGAATTGAATTGATTTTAAAAGACAGACAGACAGACAAACTGACTATTTTTGGTATTTTATTAGCTCGCTGAGATTCCTTGTGAACCTCATGCCTACATATCCCTAGTGGAAGTCAGAGCTTAATGTAGTTCGGGGAACTAACTAGGGAAATTAATTATTTTTGGTGCCTTGCTTGAAGCTCAAGGTTGAAGCTTGAATTAAATCTCTGTTTACAGTAAAGAGACATGAAGTCATCTTTACAGAGAGGTATTTGTACTATTCTACCACAAACATTTAAAGGAGTGACAGAATAACTGAATTCATTTCATTCAAGAGGGGGACCTTACTTGTGTATGTGCAAGTATACCAGTCAAATGCCTCTTAAATGAAAGAAAGATGCTCATCCAAATTAGGGAAAGTTACCACATGTCTGGGTTTTACTGCCAGCTCATGCCTTTCAAAATCCTAAATGGGAGACTTGATTAAAATTGAAATTGAAATGGAAATGTTTGTTTGTTTGAATGTGGTAGAGTAGTAAAAATATCTCTCTATAGAGATAAGCTATGTCTATCTACTGTATAAAAGATTTGACTTTAGCTGGCTTGTATGAGGCCCAAGCTTGAGGCTTTTTGATTGATTTATTAATTATTATTGACTCTGGGAGATGACTCCATTGAGGATTAATTACAGGGTATTTTTGTGTTCTGTACAAAGCCCAAAATTGAGGCTGACTCTATTTGGAGAGTGTTTATTTTGATGGATTTTTATTTGGTGTTCTGTACAAAGCCCAGAATTGAGGCTGACTCTAGCTAGGAAAAACATTATTTTCTGCCTTGTACAAAGCCCAAGGTTGTGGCTGACTCTAAAATAAACTGAGTGTGGATGACTCTATGGGGAAAAGATCCTAGGTGTTAGGAATCTTTGACACATAAAAATATGGTTTAATCTGCCTTGTACAAAGCCCAAGGTTGTGGCTATTGGATGACGAAGAACTCACTGGGGAGACTCTATTATCTGCCTTGTACAATGCCCAAGGTTGAGGCTGACTCTTGACAGGAGAGTTTTATTGTTTGGTGCCTTGTATGAAGCCCAAGGTTGAGGCTAACTGTTTTTGTTGGTTTTGACTCTACTGAGGAGATTTTATTTATTAAAAGACTGTTTTTCTTTGGAAGCTAACCCTTTCCCGGGATTTTGACTCAGCTGGTGAATTTGTCTGTTAAAAGACTGACTTTATCATGTTTTTGGAGGCTGACCCTTTCCAGGGGTTTTGACTCTTTTGGGGAAATTATCTCCTAAGAGAATGAATCTTTGGTTTTGAAAGACTGATGTTTGGAAGCTAACCCTTTCCAGGGGTTTTTGACATTTTAAACAGATTTTTTTATTAATTGACTTTGGAGGCTAACCCTTTCCAGGGATTTTGACATTTTAAACAGATTTTTATTAATTGACTTTGGAGGCTAACCCTTTCCAGGGATTTTTATTAAAATGAAGGAATGATTTTGGAGGCTAACCCTTTCCAGGGATTTTTATTAAAATGAAGGAATGATTTTGGAGGCTAACCCTTTTCAGGGATTTTTATTAAAATGAAGGAATGATTTTGGAGGCTAACCCTTTCCAGGGATTTTGTTAAGATGATAGCAGAAAGATTATCTATTGGAGACTTCTTGTTTAAAGCCCAAGATGAAGGCTGACACTTTGAGGATAAGCACACATAGATCCTAGACTCTACTAAGGAAGATTGATGAAGATAAGGGTGACAGAGACTGTCCATGTCTCTCATTCCAAAAGGTGTACTCAATGTGAAATTGAGACAAACTTAGCTTGTTTAAAGTCTGGTTTAAATTGGAAGAAACTCACCAGGGTATGTTAAGAGGTGACTAAAGACCTGTTCCTATGTTTATAAGAAACCTGATGGGTCCTTGTATACAAGCTCAAGAGGAAGCTGGAAATGCTTTTAAGAAGCCTGTGGGTCCTTGTACAAAGCCCAAGAGGAGGCTAATCGAGGGTCCTTGTTATAGCACAAGAGAAAGCTATGTAGTTTTGAACTTATTTTGGCTTTAAGCAAATGGGTAAGAGGTTTCACCGGGAATAATTCCTCTTTGGGTGGATGTGTCCTATTTTTTTGGATTCTAAGGTTTTTGCCAAGATGTTTCACCGGGAATAATTCATCTTGGGGGTTTGAACTACAGATCTCTAATTAGGAAAGAGCCTTCACCGGGAAGACATTCTCAATCCCAGGTCATATTCCTATAATATATATAGTTTAACTGTCCTAGGGTTTACACTCAAACGTAGTTCTAAACTAATATATATGCACAGTTTATATTTGACAGTAATTTAAATAAAGACTGTAAATTGAAAGCTTGTAAAGCCTAACCTGGATGGAGTGGAGGCCTTTGGAGAAGCATGTACAGAGCCTCAACAATATTTTTGTTGTTTTGTTGATAACAATTGAATATTTATTATAAACAGTTAAGGGTTTTTGAAAACAGAAGAAGTGAAGATGGACAAAGGTCACATAGGTATCTGAAGAGTTTCACCGGGAATAATGCCCTTCAAATACCAGAAGAATGTTTTGAAAACAGAAAGAAGATTTTGAAAATACAGTTTTGAAAACAAGCTAAGAAGAGAAGGTGTTTGGGACTTACACTCTATTAGAGGCCCAGTACTGGTTACAAAAGCAGTTTGAAAATGATTTGAAATGGTATAAGGTTTTGTTGTTTGAAAACCTTAATCATCCGTTTAATCGGAGACTGGTAATAGCTTTGAAAATTGACAAAAGTCAACTTAATTAAGGTAAAGAATAAAGATCTATGCCTAATTAAGACCTAAACAAATAGGGTTTTATCATGAGCTTATTCACAAAATAAATAGGTTAAAATAACATGACAATATATATTTAAAGTATAAAAAAAAACACTTAAAAACATACTATTTTAAACCTAATTAAAATACATGAAATAAATAATATTTTTATGATTTTTTTGATTATTCACAAAATAGATATATTAAATGACAAGTGTGTGAAAAATGAAGTGAAAATAAATTAATTTGATAGGTTAAATAATTGGTTGAAGTTGTGAAGAAATCAAATGGAAAAAAGTGGTAAAAAAATAGGGTTTTGTCACCAACCAGGTTTGAACCCACGCCCTTTATGTTACCAGCCCAAAACAACACCACTGAGCCAACGCGCGCTTAGTGACAAAAGAATGGTTCCATTGCAAATCATACATTACTCAAGTGCATAGAAGCAATAAAAGAGAAATAAAATCAAAAGGTCTGGGGCGAGGGGGATTCGAACCCCAGACCTTGGGCACGCGCAACACACAAACACTCTTTACCACTGGGCTATCACGTTTTAGTCGTTTATAAGACAACTATCACTCAAAATAAAATAAACTCTTTCCTGAATTTGAATTTTTGCGCGCCACCACCATTGTCATCTTCAACCTCTAGCTTTGAATTTTTGAAAATCTGAACTCTCTCAACTCTCAACCATTTGCAACGATGTAAAGACCAAACTTGCTCTAAATTCACTCACGATTCTAAATATGTAACTAACATAGATTTATATTAACTACATCTAACTAATTTACCAGAAATCGTGAAGAACCCTAAAATTTAAAAATCAAATTAAATGGCTATACTGAAAGATAAATGAATGATGATAGAGGGTTTTCAATCCTCTGATGATGCTGAACAAGATAGAATCGAGCTATATCATACAGAGTGCTTAAATTAAAGAGGTGGAGTTCAGGAACTTACCTCTGAAAATGGAGGTCGTGAGGATGATAGAGGGCAACTGGGCTTGTATGAATGATCCCAAAAGCTTCCTTGGGACTCAGTGATGCTAACTGAATGCTTGTTGTAACCTCAATCCTTCTGAATTGTTCTATGGACCTCCCTCGATTTGAGCTTCAAGTGAACATGGAGAGTGATGATTCTTGAGTTACAAATGAGCTGCAGCCATCTGAACAACTTCACCACCTCCTATGGAACGTGCCTGGATGCTTGGCTCGATTGGAAACCTTCTGAATTGCACTATGGACCTCCAACTGCAACAGCTTCAAAGTGAGAGCAACAATGGTGTTCCTCCACTTACAGAAATGATCCAGGTGCTTGGATCACCTCAAGTGACCTCCCTTGAGATGTTAGAATGCTTACTTTCCAAAGATAAGCTCTGGTTTGAAGAAAACGATTCTTCTTGCCAAAGAACTTTGAAAAACAATAAGCATGAGAAGAGAAAGAGAAAGCAAGGAATATGGTTGCTTTGGTGTGTTTTTCTACTGAAGTATGCCCTCCTATTTATAGGCAAATGAATGCAGATCAATTGGCTGTGGTGAGCTTGCTTAATGAAAGAAGTTTGGTTTCTTAGCCAAGAAGAAATTTTGAAAAGATCCTAAATGCAATGATGCATTTTCGGGCTAGCTTCCCCTATCCATTGATTCTATCTGATCTTGGGGAACATTTCAGATGCAAAGTGAGCTCTAATTGGTTGGTGAGAAGATTCCTTGGGTGATTCATCAATTTGCCATAAATTCACAAATGTAATCATTACATAATCACATGTTCTTGTTTTAGGAATCTTCTTCAATTATCATGGCATGGTGAAAATGAATGCATGGTATGTTTTCAGATGTGTTATGGGTCGTGTAGCATCCATATTTGAGGTCATGTGCACAAAATTTCAAAATTCCAAAATGATGCATGACCTATAATTTCACTTCATGAGGCCAACTTTGAACAAGCATAACTCTTAGCTCAAAATGAATTTGGAGAAGGTTGAACACAATTTGGAAAGCCCTAAACATCTACTTCAAATCATTAGTTTGGAGTTTCTTCAAAATCCTTTGGCAAATTTGTGAAAAATGAGGCCAAAGTTGGAAGAAAACTAGGTTAAAACACTTAGAAAAATTTCTAAGTGTTTATGACCTAAAACTCCAAAATTTCCAAAACTCTTAAATGATTGATCTTTTGAAAAAAAGTTCCTTTGTAAGATGTTGTTTTATTTTGCAAGATCCACAACTTTCATGTTGGAAGTTTTTTGAGTTGTGTAGGTGAAATTTTGAGTTCCCACAATGCCCTCAAAAACCCTAATTCCCGACTTTTTGCTCCTTGAGGATTCTTCTTGAATTTCTTTGGTCAAATGACTTTAATATCCATATATTGATGATATTGATCCTTGAAAGTCATGGTTTGACCAAAAATCTTAAAAGTCAAAGGTGAACCCATACAGTTGACTTTTTCCAAATAAGGTGAAATTTTGGACTTTTGTGTAGAATCAAGATCTTCTCCTCAAATGAATGATGTAAATGGATTATATTGAGGTAGTAGAGGTTCTTGAATCATGTCTTGAGTTTTGGATCCATGCCCTGATTAAAAGTCAACTATCCTGGTGAATTAGGTCAAAAACCCTAATTGTCGACCATATGAAAATAATGACTGTAGACCTTGAATTGAGGTGTGATGTCCAGTGGATCTTGTCATATAAGTTATTTAAAAATGATTGATGTCTTTGAATGATCCCCTGGGGATTTTTAGGGTTTCCCAAAGGTGATCCCTGATTTTAGTCCTTGATAGGCTAAAAAACCCTAGTCTGGTGACCTGAGTAAACCTGTACTCAGATGACTGGGTGTCTAATCAATCATAGGTGAAATAATGAAGCTCTTGAGTCTTATGATTGTATTAGAGACTAATCCTTCTATTGATTGATCCTTTGCCTGAGTTTTCTTGTTTTTGAGCATCCTCGATTAAATGCCAGATGAAGAAGTGACTGCTCTGGGTACTTGCTTTGACCTGATGAAAATCCTAAAGATATGTCATCTCAGGGGGGTCAAAAATTAGGGTATGAAAGCAGGTGAATTCTTTAAGGCTGTCTGTTCCATGGTTCTTAAAAGCAATTGACAAGGCTTTTGAGCAAAAACAATGAAAACCCCATGAAACAACGAATAAGTAGAAGTTTCTTCCCGAAGAAAATTTCCCTAGGAATCTAAAGTAAGTCTAAGATCCCCACAAAAAATTGTAAGTCATGAACAAAACAAACTAGAAGAAAAATTGTAAGTCAAGAGCAAGACGAGAACAAGACTAACCAGAAAAGTGTTCGAATTGTCCACTTGATGCTCAACTCATGACCAGGACACATGCTTCCTAAAGATGCAGTCCACATCTAGAGACTAAGAACATGATATTCTCTCCCCTGCCACCGGTAGTTGATGCCACCCTGACGAAATTGAGCTCTACTTTGAACCATCCTCTTGCAATAAGAGCATACATAGTCATCTTCCTTTTCCAATCACCCTGTAGAACTCCTTTTCTTCTCTTGAACATTTCCAGAGAGTTCCCAAGGAAGTGAGGTTATAAACTGTAGACACGAATTGCCAAATCATCATATTATTGATCAGAGTCTTTAAATACTAACACCTATCATGATGTCACGACATCATTTAAGACATGAATAACTTCACTTTGAAGTCAGTCACAACACCTTTTCTGAACAAGTATATAAAAAAAAGCAGAATTGCATAATAGCTTTAGATAAGCACTAAGTCTCCCATCAAAGTTCTTAGTCTCTGTCATATGCATATTTAACTGATAAATGCTCAGCTCCCAACAGAGTATTTATCCTTTCAGCATACCTTGCTCATCTGAGCGTAGCTGATACTAAGTTGACAGTTTTCTGTACCTCATTTTACTTAAACTGAGTCAGAAACAAGCTCTCACAACATACAACTCCACACTATTGTAGTCTATTCAGTAGAGACTTCACACGGTCTCCTAGTGATCATCCTTGAGTTCTTACTTTGTGATCATTGGGCAACTAATAACCTTCTGCGTTTATAAAAGAGATTCCTTATATAAGGTAATTGGAAAAACCACTCCCTCTTTCTCTAGAAAGAGACTGAATTAGTCATCCAAGATGACACTCCAGCTTGCAGACACCTATCAACCACCTGTCTTGGGTTGATACTTTGATAAAAAAGCAGACGATCCTTTGTGACAGGAATCGTTTATCACTACAACAAGAGTTCAATGTTCTCATAGACTTAATCAGGGAATCAAGTTTGAGTAGACAGTGTCTATTTTGTTGACGAAACACATATGCGGCACCCCTTTGAAGGAAAAAAATCCTCAGGACCATGATCTTAAGACATTGTGTCTCATACCTCTTTAGAGATTTTAGTAGACTGAGTCACAACTCCCACCAGTCTAAGCCGCCTTCTCTGAATAATTGTTGACCGTTTTAGAGTGAGTCTACCTCTTCACAGCACAAGGATCCATGATTTTCCTTGAACTACCAATAATTCATTATGCAAGGACACCACATAGGTGAATTCAAATAATAAGAACTTTCTTCATGAAGACGCTAGATATTTCATATTCTTTGACTTCAGAAGCGTATTCCTTATTTGTTTGACTGACATGTTCATCCTAGGTGGTTTGGATGACATTCAAGGGTTTAGACACGTATCAATCTCCCAGTGTTGGTTGATGTGTCTCCAATGCTTACCATCATTTGAAAGAATTTACCATATGGAAATGGTTCCATGCTCCTATTTACTTGATTGACGACTCAAGTTTGAGAAGACTCCCTTAACATTTTCTTTGGCAAAGTTCTACCACACACCCTGAGAAAAATAAGCTCTCAGTGCACAGATATCATGACATTATGTCTGACCCAACCTTCAAGTTCTTCTAGCTTAGGATTGAGGATTTTCTCTCTCCATAATTGCTGTTAAGAAGTTCATGAGAAAAGTACAGCCATTACTTATCTTGGAAAAGGCAAGCTAATAAATAACTGTTCCAAGAATGTACTCAAATTACATCGTGCTGGTTCCTTTGTTTAATGAATTCTTCGCAAAGACTCCGCCGATGATGCCTTTCTGAGTTCCTCTTAAGAGCTCGACTATTGTACATCCTCATACCCAGGCCAGAAATAAACTGACACAGAGGTATATAGCCTAATGATGGTATCCTTATCAACACCTTGTACCATTCAGATGTCTCCTCTTCTAGGCCAGGAGTAGGTTCCAAACAAAAATAATCAGAACATTTTGTTTAGCACCCAAAACTTTTATTCATCAACCAGTAGCTGCATACTTGCTGAAGTAATGTTTTAACATGTCGTAGAAAATCAGTTTCTTCCATACATTTGAACTTGATGTTGTGGATGTTATATCATCCTTAAACAACCTGAATACAGATGGTCCAGCTACCCTTTAAATAGCGAGAGTCAGAGTTACTTCCTGAAAGAAGTCAAGAGATATGAAGATTCTCGTTGAGACCAACCTGTATGGTTTCAATCTTTCTCCATGTTTCTTGAAGAAGCAACCTATCAGCCATGCAAAAGTGCCTTTATGAGTGGACTTGAGACCTAGAATTCAAGTATCGTTGGCTCCTCTGACTGATTCACCATTGTGCGTACCCCATCATGAGTGTAGTTTCTGAGGAGATCAAACCCTAATGCTGAAAAGACCCAAGTTTTAAAGAGATACCATCCAGTGGAATTTCCATAATAGTTCCTCATCATTTTCTAGGCCTAAAGCTTTGTACCTACTCACCACATCCCACGTAATGGCAGAACAACCCTGAGTTTTAAACCAGGGCGTACCGTAGCCTTCGATGTTCAACACAATCCATCCTCCACTTCTAGGGACCATATACACATTGACGATCAACACATCATTTCATCACAACCCTTCCTTGCCGAACCAGAAAGTATCACCCTAAGATCACATCCAGAAGCAGAGAGGATGCCTGCTCTGATACCAATTGAATTTCTGGCGTAACAGATCCATATTTAAGAAAGATGTCAAGACATGTGAACCGTCAAAAATCATCAGCAAAGAATATACACATAATTATGCCAAACTGAAACATAAAAGACACCAAAAATTGTTGACCCAGATCGGTGAAATCACACCTACTCTAGGGGCATACCAAGCCAGGAATGAAGTCCACTATCAGTAGTATTAATTTGGAGTTAATCTAGTCTCAAGCTTAAAACCCCTCACTTAATCCCTACCCAATGACCCTTCTACCTAGGTCCTCCCTAGATATAGAATATCCTCATTCCACTTCCAATCATCCCAATGATGTTGTACAGTTCTCCACTCCCATAAGCTGTAGCAACGACCTAATATTCATCCCCTTCTAATCCCTAATAAAAATTAGTTTGGAAGACATACTTCCATGAAAATCCCTAGCCAAGAACCTTGACTATGATCACGAACTCGAAGTTACTTCAAAGCGTCCCCCAAGAACAGTACTCTTCTTGCCAACATGTTTCGAGGATCACATAGGTAACCTTCCCACAGGCCGGGAGGTTTACCTTGACAAACCCTAATGATTACATCTTTTCTACTCGGTGGTTGTCTTCTTTTTCTAGGTTACAAAGTCTTCTATTAATAACCGTTACCCAACTGGATTTAGGCCTTCAATCACATTAAATTTGCTGTTACAATATACCAGTAACTTCTGCTATAGTTGTAATATGGTGAACTGACTTTATTTGAAATGTGCGGTAAGCAAGAGTCGCCACCGTTTTTTATTTTATCCAAATATCAGAAAGGCTAAAAGAACAGGAAAAAACCTTTTTAAAGAAAACTGAGTTCGGGGGGTAATTTATGCAAAGGGAAGGTGTAAGGCACCCTTTGCATCCATGGTTTTCCATGGGCTCTTAATTGCTTTGCTCGTTTTGAAAAGAAATGTAGAAGAAGAAACAAGGACTTTAGCTCGTAAATGAGCGTAGCCTTGAGAGTGTTTAGAAAATAGAGTAGAAAAAGATTTTTAGAGCAAGGTAATTAGGAGCAATTACCTGGTTAGATGAAAAATGTTCTTTAGCCTTTCAGGGTGAAAGGGTCTATCCATGCCATAAGGGGGCAGGAAGTCTTTCGTTTGGATGTTTACGGGTCATCGAGTTATCGTTCGCCATAAGACTGTCCCATGCCATAGAGGGGCAGGTAGTCTAAGGGAAGGATCAGAATAGCCTTCTTCGTTAGGCAACCAGAGGATACCTTAGCACTTCGTAGGCAACTTCGAGGTACGAGGTCATATTTGGCGAACCGAAGGCAGCATCATTAGGGACTTATGACCTTGAGAATGAATTGAGGGCAACATTGCTGAGGTATCCTCGTATTCGAGGGACAAGGCTATTCTGCAAAAAATACAAGGCAACAGGCAGCAGGCAACAAGAGGGGTACCATAAAAGGTGCGTGGGTGCAACAATCACGTGATCAAATTCAGTTATATTATCTTGTAAAATTAATGATTCTAATTCAATTCAAAGTTATCACTCCCTAGAATTACTAACCACGCAATAATATGGGGAAGGGGAAAAAGATACCAGCGGATCAATAGTGCAATAGGTCTAAACAAGTAATAATTACAGGAAGTAAATCAGGGTTTTAGGGTTACCGATTATTGAGCTTTGACGGTTGGCTAACCCTGAAAAATTAGGAAAAAAGAACACAAACACAAAGGGGTGAATGCATTATCAATTCGTTGATAGATAAAGCTAACCCTAATTTAATAAAAAAAAGCAAAAGGAAATTAAAAAAATATAAATATGAAATAGGACTTAGCTTTGATCTGATATGGTTCGTAGTCGGGGGTAGCCTCGAGGTTAACCCTGAAAAATTGGCAAAAATAGACAGCAAAAGAAGTGAGTGCAAAAGAGTTCATTGACTTTTGAGGTTTTAAACCTAATAACAAATTTATAAGGCAACCAAATACTTAAGTAAAATAATAAAGTCGAGACTTAGCTTCGTAATAGGCGCGGCGTGTAGTCGGAAGATGTCTGATGATAACCCTGAAAGAATGCACAAAGGAAATATTTTAGTGTATGATTGATTCTCGCAAACCCTGATTCGGGCACAAATTGACTAAGTTTAATAGAATAAATAAAAATCAATTTAATTAATTATCGGTTTTCAACCTAATTAATTAAATCGATGCAAATAAAGTTTCGATTAAATATCCTAATCCTAATATATATTTTTATCAATTAATAAAAAATATTTACCTAATTTTAACAAAATAATTTAAACAAATTAAATTAATTTAAAACATATAAATGAAAATTATTTACAATAACTATTTTTATTTATTAGAATATTTTATGAAAAAGAATTTAATATAAAACTATTTAACAAAATATATAAAAAAAAACAAAATAGCAAGTTACGTAACTAAAGAGAACATTTTTGGAAAACTCAGCTTTTTATTCAGTGTGGTGAGGCTTGGAAGTCCCATGGTGCGCATGCAACTTCAAAGATGCTGGATTGGCCTGGGCAGATAATCTGATGGCTAAAGGACTGAGGGTACATCGTAACCCTGTGGGCAAAAGGCACTTGATTTGGGAAGCAGTTGTGTCAAACAAGTAGAAAACAAATGAAGAAAAAGAGGGTAACGCCTGGGGATCAAACCCAGGCCTCTTGGATAACCAACAACAAACCTCGACCAACTGTGCTACGCTCCCCAGTTGTGAAGTGAACGCAACCATTCATTAATATACAAAACATAAAATAAATAGTAAAGGAAACGCGCGAAATTCAAATCAGACCAATGGACACGAGCCACGTACTTATCTTCTTCCTAGAACCGTCGTTTTAGGTTCTGGGCTATTCCCACGGCCATCGTTCGTCGCTAAACCCCTGTAACCACAAAAAAATCACACACACGTAACAAAAATCACCTTTGAAACCATGAACGCGTTTGTCTCGTCCTCCTCAACTCATTGGTACCTGCGATTTCAAGTGTTTTGTCCTAAAACGAAAATTCCTCTTTCAAGCTCTTAAAACCTAACCATGGCATATTTCTCAAACGGACAAAGAAATACAATTAATTTTCCAAAATCACCCACAGCATTACGATAATCACAAATATACAATCAAAATTCGTTTATGACACATAAAAAGATGAAATCGAGCTAGGGAAAATTTGACCAAACCGTGAGGGCCTGTGGGCGATTCCGAACACTGGAGGGTCTGGTCATGATCCGAGTAGCTTCGACAATCCTTAAGGAATGTGCTGGAATCCTTTAAATGCTTTGAATTTACTCCTATCTCCAAAAATGAATTCACTTTGTTCTTGATTTTTTGAAGTTTAGCTAGGGTTCGTCTGGTCAAGAAATTCGTCCCCCAACAGATGCACACGTTCTTGGTTCTTATAGGGATAGATTTAGGTCAGCATGATTGGGTAGAATCTCATTGAATCGAATCAATGCTTCTTGATTGAGAATCAAATCTTGAACTTTCTAATTTGGATCAAATTTCCACTTTTTCTCTTGCCAATCTCCTTGCACGAATTTCTGAATCAAATGTGTGATATTTGGAGACTTGATATGATTTGGAAAACAAATCTCATGCATAAATCTAATTATTTTCTATTTACCTTATTTATTTAATATTTAAAAGAATAAAAATTCATATAAATAAAAATAAATATCATAAAAATAGAATAATTGATTTAAAAGTCTTCATACAGCTCTTGGACATGGTTGAGATTTAAGAACTTGCCCCAATGCTCCAAAACATCAAAATTCACCATTTTCCCTTTTGTATAGTTTCATACAATTGTCCAACTTTACCAAGGCAAATCTCCCTTAATTTTTAAGGTATGGAGGAGTTCTCGGACTTTTTGGAAACCTCAAGGTGTCCTCTACAAGCCACTTTGGAAGCTTTTTTTCCTTTGAGGATTTTATCTTGATGATATTGGCATTGACAAAAAACTGCTCTTGGTTGACTTTCAAAAAGGACCTGTAGTCTTTTGATCCATATCTCTCAAATGAAGCATTTTGAGACTTGGCTTGTGAGAGACAAATTTGTACAGAATTCAATTTCCTTTAAAATGAGCTTCGGGATGGAAAATTTCTGATGTTCCATGTAGGAGTTATGGCTGGTCAAAGTTCAGTTGACTTTCTCCTATGAAAACCCTAATTTAGAAACTTTTGGAATTGTTGACTTCTGATCTTTCTTTGATGAACCATGATCAATTCTTGATCAAATGGTGAATGATACTTCACTATGAGGATGTTGACCAAAAATCAGGAGTTTTGACCGTACTTTGACCACAGTTGACTTTTAGGTCAAACTAGTCGACTGTTGACTTTCTGAGCAATTGAGTGATCAATCTTTTGAATTGAGACCTAAAATTTGTCATGGAGGTAGTGTGGGGTATCATAGACCATATGGGATGCCTTGGAGCCTTTGGTTCATTGATTTTCCCTCAGAACAACAAAACCCTAATTCTCTGAGCCTTTTTTAAGAGAGGGTGTCTTGGAGCTTTGTACCTTGATTTGAATTTGAATAGGAGAAATAGTATGGGCAAATTTTTGGGTATGACAGCTGCCCCTGTTCAATTATCTTGAACCTGGAGATGTAGAGTGGTTTGTACGCCAGTCGGTATCTGAAGGTGGAAGATGATTGAACACTAGAATACCAAGACATTTGCCTTTGTCGGAGATGGGCTTGAAGATGCCATCCAGGTGTTTGGAGAAGATGTATGACTGAGATGGGCTTGAAGATGCCGTCCAACTTGATAGGCTTGAGAGTCAGAATACGTCGTGTGTTAGGCCGTTTCTAAGGAATAGACTTGGGTTGAGTCGTACGTTAGACTGGGTCTAGTTTGCATCAGCAGATGTCTGGAAATCCGTGCGTTAGGTCGAAGGACGAGTCATGCGTTAGACTAATCCGATTTGCATCCGTAGATGTCTGGAAAACCGCACGTTAGGTCGAAGGATGATTCGTGCGTTAGACTAATCCAATTTGCATCCGTAGATGTCTAGAAAACCGTGCGTTAGGTCGAAGTCGTGCGTTAGACTAATCCAATTTGCATCCGTAGATGTCTGGAACACCGTGCGTTAGGTCGAAGGATGAGTCGTGCGTTAGACTAATCCAATTTGCATCTGTAGATGTCTGGAAAACCGTGCGTTAGGTCGAAGGACGAGTCGTGTGTTAGACTAATCCGATTTGCATACGTAGATGTTTGGAAAACCGTGCGTAAGGTTGGAGGGTAAGTCGAGCATTAGACTAAATCCAATTTGTTGAGAAGTATTGAGAAGTATTTGTTGGATATTGATCGTGTCAGCATTGTTCGTGATGAGAGAAATGGGTCATACATTAGACCATATTAGATAGAGGACGTCAGAGCGAATAGACCATATATATTGAAGGATGTCAGAACGAGTCGTACATTAGACCATATCTGTTGAAGGATGTCAGAACGAGTTGTACATTTAGACCATATCTGTTGAAGGATGTCAGAACGAGTCATTCATTAGATCATATCTGAAGAGGAATGTCAGAACGAGTCGTACATTAGACCATATCTGTCGGAGGGTGTCAGAACGAGTCATACATTGGACCATATCTAAGGAAGGATATCATAACGAGCTATTCATTAAACCATATATTAGACCATATCTGACTGATAATACCGGAACGGGTCATACATTAGACCATATCTGATAGAGAATGCTTGCTCGTTAGAGTTGATAAGTTATTTGATGAAGTTTTGGAATGTAAAAAAAGCTTGTCAGAATGAATCTTCAGCTCGATTATATCTGAGAGGAATGCTTGTCGAGGTGGAACCTGAAAACAAAGTTAGAAATACGCAATGTCGTGATGCATGTATTATATGACGAGTCTATCAAAATAAATGAGAAACTTGCATGTTATGTATGAATTTTTGCATTGTATGAAATGTCTATGATGTATGACTATGATTTATGCTATCTGGAGTATCTCGATTGAGAAAATAAATCTCTAGGTCATTATGACTTCGATGACTGATCTTGTTTTGAAGATACACAGCTGGGTATTTATGATTTTGCTTGGGGGTGACCAGTAACTTGATGTACCCTGGCTGGGGATTAGAGATATTAATAAACCATGTTGGAGGAAAGAAAGGTGTCGGGGAACCGGCAGTGTTGAAGATGTAAACTCCGTTGAGGAGCTAAGTCTTAATTAGGACGAGAGCATTTGAAGATATCTTCTTAATGATTACTCTGTGAGGATATGACCCTGTGAAACCGACACTGTGGGAAGGCATGAATGATTTGAACACTGCCCCTAGCGGTTATAATAACCGTCATTCTTGGACTTGTATTGATTGAGACACACCAATGAGTATTGATCGAAGTGTCAAAACAGGCCTCGCATAGCTTTGCCCCAGCTAGTAGGGACTTTGAAGAGATTTTCCTTGTGAGGATCTTCTGAGATATATACTATGGGTGACTTGCCCCTAGTAATCATAACTGAGGATGATGCCCCTGGTTGATTGGGAAATAGCTCTGGACCCACTTGGGTGCATGCCCCTGACTGTTTGGCATTTTTGAGAGATTCTTGGAATCTTGACTTGATTGCCCCAGATTGACTGGTAAAAGCATGTCATGCCCCTTGTATTCATTGACTTCTGATCAACTGAGTCAATTATAAGAGATGTTGTTACCGAGATAGTTTCGTCTGTCGGGATGACTTTTAGTCATTAGTCCTACCCTGTGCAGATTCTTCCTGATGCTAACATTCGAAATTATGTAGCAAAATATGTTTAATAATGAATTCATGAGATGCATTGCATATGTCTGTCTTGATTTTTTTGAAAGCATTAAAAAACAGAAGATGTAAAAAAAACGTGATGTTTATAAAAATGTGATGTTTGTAAAACGAAATATCAACTCAGAATTTTCGGTAAACCTTAAGGAGTTAGGATACCTTTTTGGTGACATTATGCTTTCGAACTAACCATGCTTCAGTTAGGACTTTCAAGGGTTGTAACGTGGCTTGGTTCATGGTTTAAGAAATAAAGGATAATGGCTCAAAGTTTATTTGTACCCATCCCAATCTTCATGATGTTCTCCGACCCTATGCTCGGTTAACTTTGCGTTTAAGTCCTAGCGTAGCTTGAAGTCGTAACATTGACATTTGATGATGGTTGAAGCACCGACAGTTTATTTGGACAGACAATCATCCTTTTTTATAATTTTCTTTTGTCGAGGATTTGTAGTGACCTCTTTTTTGTCGAGGATTTTTTAGCAACCTCTTTTTGACCTTGTTATCCCTAACTTTTGCCCGAACTGTTTATTTTGAGATTACAGTCAGCGGGATATTTCGATTTTTGATAAGTCTCCTTAATATGTTTTGACTTAACAACTTTTTCTTTTTTCTTCTTTTTCTATGGATATTGACCGCCTGACTTGATGATTACAAAAACCCATCATTACTTGTGTAAAAACAACTGGTATGATTGAGTTAACTAAATAACTACCCTGCCCCAGGTTATGATTAAATGTTTTAATTTGCACGTGAAAGAAACTTCTACTCCATAGGCTCAACGGGGTTGACTAGGGATTAACATCCTTATATCTCCACTGTTTAGGAATTGAAACAATGCCTGTACATCGTCAGCATAGTCTGTTCAAAAGCATACTGTATGAGGTTGCGGTATCGTTTTCGTCATCCTCCCTCAAAAGGCTTACAACTTAGCAGGAGTTGAAAATCACAAAACAAAACAAAACAAAGTAAAGACACAGTTTAAATGAGTGAGAGCGAAATGATTGATTCAATACAAACGTATGCAATGCACTAATGATGATTATTAAAACAGATAATGTCTATCATGAGTCAAATGTTTAAACAAACAGAAAAGAAGCTTGCAAATGAAAGTAGATCTAATGATCCAAAAGTTCGTCCGTCTAGGCGTCATTCAGTCTTGTCATGACTAGGCATAGGAGCGGTGATCACCACAAGAGTTTCGGGAGGGTTGAATTTGATTTCCCCGTTATCGATTAGATCTTGAATCTTATTCCTCAATGTCCAACAGTTGTTTGTGTAATGTCCAGGAATGTTGGAATGGTATGCGCACCTCGCATTGAGTTTATAGCCAGGAGTGGAGGTGTTAGAATTCTTAGGAGCATCCCTCAGAGTAATCAATCTGATCTTCATTAGATGTTGTAACGCTTGAGCCGACGACATATTGATTTTGGAGAATTGACGCTTAGGTGCATCTGGCTTGCGTCGTTGTTGTGGAACTGGTGTAGAGATTCAGAGTATCCGGGGTTCGAGCTTCCGGAATGTGTGTCTGATAAGAATGTTTCAGAATGTCCGGGGTTCGAGCTTCCGGAATGTATATCTGATTGGAATGTTTCAGAAGTCTGGGGGTCAAGCTTCCCGAATGTTCATCTGATTGGAACTTTCAGAATGTCCGGGGTTCGAGCTTCCGGAATGTATATCTGATTGGAATGTTTCAGAATTTTGGGGGTCAAGCTTCCAGAATATTCATCTGGTTGGAACTTTAAGAATGTTCGGGGTTCGAGCTTCCGGAATGTATACCTAATTGGAATGTTTCAGAAGTATGGGGGTCACGCTTCCAGAATGTTCATCTGTTTGGATTTTTCAGATTGTCCGCGGTTCGAGCTTCCATAATGTATATCTAATTGGAATGTTTCAGAAGTCTGGGGGTCAAGCTTCCAGAATGTTCATCTGATTGGAACTTTCAGAATGTCCGGGGTTCGAGCTTCCGAAATGTATATCTGATTGGAATGTTTCAGAAGTCTGGGGGTCAAGCTTCCAGAATGTTCATCTGATTGGAACTTTTAGAATGTCTGGGGTTCGAGCTTCCGGAATGTATATCTGATTGGAATGTTTCAGAAGTCTGGGGGTCAAGCTTCCAGAATGTTCATCTGATAGAGATTGATTTGTTGATGGTATTTATCTGACCAGTTGGTCAACCTGAAAGGCAAAGTTGGTTCTATGTGATGTTGTGAATGCAAATGCAATCTTTTCAAGGATCTTTAGGAATTTAGTTAGCAAAATTAGGAAATGATTAAGTCGCGTCCTTGTTCGAAGAACTCTGATTCTTGGATGTTCTTCGAGGGGAATCAAGCTCACCATATCGAGTGGGTCATCGCCTCTGATTCGAGATACTCGTGAATTTGAAGGTACATGGCTAGAGGAAAATAAATCCTCTTGCCCCTTGATAGGTACAATGTCTCTGATTTGGAAGACAAATGGCCAGAGGAAAGTAAATCCTCTTGCCCCTTGATTAGGAATTCAGTCCTTGGTAAAAGCATGTCATGCCCCTTGTATTCATTGACTTCTGATCAACTGAGTCAATTATAAGAGATGTTGTTACCGAGATAGTTTCGTCTATCGGGATGACTTTTAGTCATTAGTCCTACCCTGTGCAGATTCTTCCTGATGCTAACATTCGAAATTATGTAGCAAAATATGTTTAATAATTAATTCATGAGATGCATTGCATATGTCTGTCTTGATTTTTTTGAAAGCATTAAAAAACAGAAGATGTAAAAAAAATGTGATGTTTATAAAAACGTGATGTTTGTAAAACGAAATATCAACTCAGCATTTTCGGTAAACCTTAAGGAGTTAGGATACCTTTTTGGTGACATTATGCTTTCGAACTAACCATGCTTCAGTTAGGACTTTCAAGGGTTGTAACATGGCTTGGTTCACGGTTTAAGAAACAAAGGATAATGGCTCAAAGTTTATTTGTACCCATCCCAATCTTCATGATGTTCTCCGATCCTATGCTCAGTTAACTTTGCGTTTAAGTCCTAGTGTAGCTTGAAGTCGTAACATTGACATTTGATGATGGTTGAAGCACCGACAGTTTATTTGGACAGACAATCATCCTTTTTTATAATTTTTCTTTTGTCGAGGATTTGTAGTGACCTCTTTTTTGTCGAGGATTTTTTAGCAACCTCTTTTTGACCTTGTTATCCCTAACTTTGCCCGAACTATTTATTTTAAGATTACAGTCAGCGGGATATTTCGATTTTTGATAAGTCTCCTTAATATGCTTTGACTTAACAACTTTTTCTTTTTTCTTCTTTTTTTATGGATATTGACCGCCTGACTTGATGATTACAGAAACCCATCATTACTTGTGTAAAAACAACTGGTATGATTGAGTTAACTAAATAACTACCCTGCCCCAGGTTATGATTAAATGTTTTAATTTACACGTGAAAGAAACTTCTACTCCATAGGCTCAACGGGGTTGACTAGGGATTAACATCCTTATATCTCCACTGTTTAGGAATTGAAACAATGCCTGTACATCGTCAGCATAGTCTGTTCAAAAGCATACTGTATGAGGTTGCGGTATCGTTTTCGTCATCCTCCCTCAAAAGGCTTACAACTTAGCAGGAGTTGAAAATCACAAAACAAAACAAAACAAAGTAAAGACACATTTTAAATGAGTGAGAGCGAAATGATTGATTCAAGACAAACATATGCAATGCATTAATGATGATTATTAAAACAGATAATGTCTATCATGAGTTAAATGTTTAAACAAACAGAAAAGAAACTTGCAAATGATAGTAGATCTAATGATCCAAAAGTTCGTCCGTCTAGGCGTCATTCAGTCTTGTCATGACTAGGCATAGGAGCGGTGATCACCACAAGAGTTTCGGGAGGGTTGAATTTGATTTCCCCGTTATCGATTAGATCTTGAATCTTATTCCTCAATGTCCAGCAGTTGTTTGTGTAATGTCCAGGAATGTTGGAATGGTATGCGCACCTCGCATTGAGTTTATAGCCAGGAGTGGAGGTGTTAGAATTCTTAGGAGCATCCCTCAGAGTAATCAATCTGATCTTCATTAGATGTTGTAACGCTTGAGCCGACGACATATTGATTTTGGAGAATTGACGCTTAGGTGCATCTGGCTTGCGTCGTTGTTGTGGAACTGGTGTAGAGATTCAGAGTATCCGGGGTTCGAGCTTCCGGAATGTGTGTCTGATAAGAATGTTTCAGAATGTCTGGGGTTCGAGCTTCCAGAATGTATATCTGATTGGAATGTTTCAGAAGTCTGGGGGTCAAGCTTCCCGAATGTTCATCTGATTGGAACTTTCAGAATGTCCGGGGTTCGAGCTTCTGGAATGTATATCTGATTGGAATGTTTCAGAAGTTTGGGGGTCAAGCTTCCAGAATGTTCATCTGGTAGGAACTTTAAGAATGTTCGGGGTTCGAGCTTCCGGAATGTATACCTGATTGGAATGTTTCAGAAGTCTGAGGGTCACGCTTCCAAAATGTTCATCTGTTTGGATTTTTCAGAATGTCCGGGGTTCGAGCTTCTGGAATTTATATTTGATTGGAATGTTTCAGAAGTCTGGGGGTCAAGCTTCCAGAATGTTCATCTGATTGGAACTTTCAGAATGTCCGGGGTTCGAGCTTCCGAAATGTATATCTGATTGGAATGATTCAGAAGTCTGGGGGTAAAGCTTCAAGAATGTTCATCTGATTTGAACTTTCAGAATGTCCGGGGTTTGAGCTTCCGGAATGTATATCTGATTGGAATGTTTCAGAAGTCTGGGGGTCAAGCTTCTAGAATGTTCATCTGATAGAGATTGATTTGTTGATGGTATTTGTCTGACCAGTTGGTCAACCTGAAAGGCAAATTTGGTTCTATGTGATGTTGTGAATGCAAATGCAATCTTTTCAAGGGTCTTTAGGAATTTAGTTAGCAAAATTAGAAAATGATTAGGTCGCGTCTTTGTTCGAAGAACTCTGATTCTTGGATGTTCTTCTAGGGGAATCAAGCTCACCATATCGAGTGGGTCATCGCCTCTGATTCGAGATACTCGTGAATTTGAAGGTACATGGCTAGAGAAAAATAAATCCTCTTGCCCCTTGATAGGTACAGTGTCTCTGATTTGGAAGACAAATGGCCAGAGGAAAGTAAATCCTCTTGCCCCTTGATTAGGAATTCAGTCCTTGATAAGAGCACCTGAAATTGTGCGCCCTAAATCCCTAAGATCCTTGAAAGGGTTAGTTAATATGCTATGTTATGATGTCATGATGGTATGATGTCATGCGAATGCAATACAATAGGTAAAGCATGAGGTAATAAGGACGAAATGTCCTACAAGCAAATCCTGCAAGGAAATATAAGGGTTAGTAGCACACAAGCAAGTCACACAAGTGTCCTTAGGTTTAGAGGCTTGCATGGAGTTTGATCAGGTAACTACCCTTCCCCAAAGGTACTTCTATGGATAAGGGTGATATCAGCAACGGGTTCTACCGAGTTATTCAGAATTGTCAGCCCTTCTAAAGCACCCTCGGACATGATGCATTTGCACCATGCAATGATACTTTGAGAGATAACCTATCTGAATTGTAGCATCGGGTAGCGACTAGTTCTCAACATTTGTCAAGAGTAATCCCCCCACTACGTTCCTAAAGGCCAAGATGGGTTAAAGGTGACTAAAGGTTCTTGAGCTCCGGCGCACCCAAAGTTACATACATAGACCTCCCTCATTTAAGAAAGGTGTGCATATGACTATGGAGTCCTAACTCAAGCATGAACTTCATATTGACTCATCTCCCACATATGTGAAAGAGGTCGCCATGACTATGCCACTCCTAATCTTAAGAGTTCTTGAATCCGGGTATAGGATTCGTCCTTCAGTTATTCCCGAAACAGTCTTGAAAAAATAAAGCAAGCAAACCAAACAATAGAAAACAATTTAGTGAATCCTAAACTTTTAAGGTAACCCCTCTTTTTAATCGAAAAAATCCCCAGCAGAGTCGCCAGTTCTGTAATACGGTGAACTGACTTTATTTGAAATGTGCGGTAAGCAAGAGTCGCCACCGACTTTTATTTTATACAAATATCAGAAAGGCTAAAAGAACAGGAAAAAACCTTTTTAAAGAAAACTGAGTTCGGGGGGTAATTTATGCAAAGGGAAGGTGTAAGGCACCCTTTGCATCCATGGTTTTCCATGGGCTCTTAATTGCTTTGCTCGTTTTGAAAAGAAATGTAGAAGAAGAAACAAGGACTTTAGCTCGTAAATGAGCGTAGCCTTGAGAGTGTTTAGAAAATAGAGTAGAAAAAGATTTTTAGAGCAAGGTAATTAGGAGCAATTACCTGGTTAGATGAAAAATGTTCTTTAGCCTTTCAGGGTGAAAGGGTCTATCCATGCCATAAGGGGGCAGGAAGTCTTTCGTTTGGATGTTTACGGGTCATCGAGTTATCGTTCGCCATTAGACTGTCCCATGCCATAGAGGGGCAGGTAGTCTAAGGGAAGGATCAGAATAGCCTTCTTCGTTAGGCAACCAGAGGATACCTCGACACTTCGTAGGCAACTTCGAGGGACGAGGTCATATTTGGCGAACCGAAGGCATCATCATTAGGGACTTATGACCTTGAGAATGAATTGAGGACAACATTGCTGAGGTATTCTCGTATTCGAGGGACAAGGCTATTTTGCAAAAAATACAAGGCAACAGGCAAGAGGCAACAGGCAACAAGAGGGGTACCATAAAAGGTGCGTGGGTGCAACAATCACGTGATCAAATTCAGTTATATTATCTTGTAAGATTAATGATTCTAATTCAATTCAAAGTTATCACTCCCTAGAATTACTAACCACGCAATAATATGGGGAAGGGGAAAAAGAAACCAGCGGATCAATAGTGCAATAGGTCTAAACAAGTAATAATTATAGAAAGTAAATCAGGGTTTTAGGGTTACCGACTATTAAGCTTTGAGGGTTGGTTAACCCTGAAAAATTAGGGAAAAAGAACACAGACACAAAGGGGTGAGTGCATTATCAATTCGTTGACAGATTAAGCTAACCCTAATTTAATAAAAAAAAGCAAAAGGAAATTAAAAAAATATAAATATGAAATAGGACTTAGCTTTGATCTGATATGGTTCGTAGTCGGGGGTAGCCTCGAGGTTAACCCTGAAAAATTGGCAAAAATAGACAGCAAAAGAAGTGAGTGCAAAAGAGTTCATTGACTTTTGAGGTTTTAAACCTAATAACAAATTTATAAGGCAACCAAATACTTAAATAAAATAATAAAGTCGGGACTTAGCTTCGTAATAGGCGCGGCGTGTAGTCGGAAGATGTCTGATGATAACCCTGAAAGAATGCACAAAGGAAATATTTTAGTGTATGATTGATTCTCGCAAACCCTGATTCGGGCACAGATTGACAAAGTTTAATAGAATAAATAAAAATCAATTTAATTAATTATTGGTTTTCAACCTAATTAATTAAATCGATGCAAATAAAGTTTCGATTAAATATCCTAATCCTAATATATATTTTTATCAATTAATAAAAATTATTACCTAATTTTAACAAAATAATTTAAACAAATTAAATTAATTTAAAACAAATAAATGAAAATTATTTACAATAACTATTTTTATTTATTAGAATATTTTATGAAAAAGAATTTAATATAAAACTATTTAACAAAATATATAAAAAAAAACAAAATAGCAAGTTACGTAACTAAAGAGAACATTTTTGGAAAACTCAGCTTTTTATTCAGTGTGGTGAGGCTTGAAAGTCCCATGGTGCGCATGCAACTTCAAAGATGCTGGATTGGCCTGGGCAGATAATCTGATGGCTAAAGGACTGAGGGTACATCGTAACCCTGTGGGCGAAAGGCACTTGATTTGGGAAGCAGTTGTGTCAAACAAGTAGAAAACAAATGAAGAAAAAGAGGGTCACGCCTGGGGATCGAACCCAGGCCTCTTGGATAACCAACAACAAACCTCGACCCTAGGGAAAATTTGACCAAACCGTGAGGGCCTGGGGGCGATTCCGAACACTGGAGGGCCTGGTTACGATCCGAGTAGCTTCGACAATCCTTAAGGAATGTGCTGGAATCCTTTAAATGCTTTGAATTTACTCCTATCTCGAAAAACAAATTCAATTTGTTCTTGATTATTTGAAGTTTAGCTAGGGTTCGTCTGGTCAAGAAATTTGTCCCCCAACATATGCACACGTTCTTGGTTCTTATAGGGATAGATTTAGGTCAACATAATTGGGTAGAATCTCATTGAATCGAATCAATGCTTCTTGATTGAGAATCAAATCTTGAACTTTCTAATTTGGATCCAATTTCCACTTTTTCTCTTGCCAATCTCCTTGCACGAATTTCTGAATCAAATGTGTGATATTTGGAGACTTGATATGATTTGGAAAACAAATCTCATGCATAAATCTAATTATTTTCTATTTACCTTATTTATTTAATATTTAAAAGAATAAAAATTAAGATAAATAAAAATAAATATCATAAAAATAGAATAATTGATTTAAAAGTCTTCATACAGCTCTTGGACATGGTTGAGATTTAAGAACTTGGCCCAATGCTCCAAAACATCAAAATTCACCATTTTCCCTTTTGTATAGTTTCACACAATTGTCCAACTTTAGCAAGGAAAATCTCCCTTAATTTTTAAGGTATGGAAGAGTTCTAGGACTTTTTGGAAACCTCAAGATGTCCTCTACAAGCCACTTTGGACGCTTTTTTTCCTTTGAGGATTTTATCTTGATGATATTGGCTTTGACAAAAAACTTCTCTTGGTTGACTTTCAAAAAGGACCTGTAATCTTTTGATCCATATCTCTCAAATGAAGCATTTTGAGACTTGGCTTGTGAGAGATAAATTTGTAGAGAATTCAATTTCCTTCAAAATGAGCTTTGGATGGAAAATTTCTGATGTTCCATGTAGGAGTTATGGCTGGTCAAAGTTCAGTTGACTTTCTACTATGAAAACCCTGATTTAGAAACTTTTGGAATTGTTGACTTCTGATCTTTCCTTGATGAACCATGATCAATTCTTGATCAAATGGTGAATGATACTTCAATATGAGGATGTTGACCAAAAATCAGGAGTTTTGACTGTACTTTGACGACAATTAACTTTTAGGTCAAACTAGTCGACTGTTGACTTTCTGAGCAATTGAGTGATCAATCTTTTGAATTGAGACCTAAAATTTGTCATGGAGGTAGTGTGGGGTATCATAGACCATATGGGATGCCTTGGAGCCTTTGGTTCATTGATTTTCCCTCAGAACAACAAAACCCTAATTCTCTGAGCCTTGTTTAGGAGAGGGTGTCTTGGAGCTTTGTACCTTGATTTGAATTTGAATAGGAAAAATAGTATGGGCAAATTTTGGGGTATGACAACAGTCAAGGTCTTCAATCTGTTAGTTTCAGAGAATATCTCTATAATTAGAAACTATAAAATCTTCAATATTTAGATTTGATTCTTCTGATTGATTCTTCAAATCTTCATATTGATTCTTCAGACCTGTCATATAATATATCACACATTTATTTAATTTTTACAATATCCATGAATATTCTGCAATCTTCTGTGTTAATTAAATCACATAGATTTAATTAAACTCTTCTCTTCAGCTTAGGCATGATGTCGTAACATCCCATGTGACATGTTATTCCAGATGTTGAATTGCCCCAACATAACATGTTTTACCATTCCAGTGGGACTCTTTGTTGTACCTGTTGTTCTTATATATTTATACGTATTGATCCTATTATTTTTTCTTACAAAAATTAAGCCAACTCTAAAACCAGAGAACTAACAGTACTAGTTGAATTTTCTGATAATGTTATGCATTTGTTTTATAGATACATCCATGCAAGTTAATATGTTTCCAATATGTTTAAAACAATTCTAAAATGAAGCATGACAACTGAACAAGGAAAAAATAAAATACCCCATTAATTGTCTCGTGGGGGCTACATGAAACTTTAGAAAACAATGATTGCTTAAAAAGACAACAACTAGGAGAACAGGACTCCATAAGTTGTGATTGGGAACCATCTCCTCCATTACGACATTAGAAGTGGAAGAGTGATAACACGATTTTATATCGTATATTTAGCTTGAAATCCGTAGATATTTATAGCATTTTCCGTTTATTATATTGTTTTATTACGATATTATGCGAGTATTTTCTTTGTTTCAGGTTTTACACTCTTATTGAGACTATTTGTGAAGAGGAGAAGAAATGGAGCTAAAATGACCACTATTTGTGCCTAAAAGATGAAAAAGGGGTGCTGAAGTGAAAAAGAGGTGCAAAAAGGAGACCCAAAGGCCCAAAGAGACACACCAGCCCACGAAGGAGCTGGAAAGACCTAAAGAGCACGTGGAGACGCCCGTCTCCAACGTCTCTCTCTGCCACGTCACGATGAGGAGACGCCCGTCTCCAGCTCTCCCTATATTTTCTCCACTTGAGACGCACGTCTCAAGTCGTGTGCTGAGTCTCCCTAAAGAAGTGGAGACGTGCGTCTCCAAGCCCCAGTCTGAGAAGTTCCTACTTTCACGCATTCCAACTACAAAGGCTCGCCTATAAATAGAGGCAGCCACTTCACTTCAAACTGTCCGATTTTCTGCTAACGAAGTGCTGCCGAAATTGTTCCGCGATTGCTATTTTTCTTCCTTCTTTCATTTAAACAGTCTTATTTTCTCATAACAATTTCTACACCGGAAATTGTTGTGAACCTTTTATAAATCTAGCCTTACGTTAGATTTTTCATTTTAATTCCTTGTTTTTAATTTCTGTCCATTTAATTCCGAAGAACGATCCAGCCAACATGTGGTGGAAGTTCGATACTTCAAGATTCAATTGCAATTTATTTTATTCAGGTTTATTATTTACCGCCTTTATTTATATTATTATTGCATGATATATTATATGCCATTTAACATGCCTTTTATTATAAGCCAAATTAATTTATGCATGCTTAACCCTATTAATATGTCTGGCTAATTAACTAAGATATCGGTATGTAAAGTAAGTTAACTGTGGGATCCGAAATAAATTGGCTTAATTATATTTTATTAAATATCACTTGTTTTTGGTTTGTATGTCTAATTTAATTAGTAAGTCTTAAAACCAATAGAGCGAAAGTTTGAGGGGTTAAGACGGTCAAAAGTTAAAATCAATAGAGCGAAAGTTTGAGATCTTTAACTGGATAGTAGACATAGGACATTAGTTTTAAGGATGGCGAAAGCGTATTAATACTAATTAGAACTTATTTATTTTCAAAAAATGTTTTTACACCCGAGCGGGATGGCGAAAGCGTACGTTAGGGATATTAGCATGTTCCGAGTCAACAGAGCGAAAGTTTGAGATTAGGGGATTTAAATAGATAACGACTTCATAAAACGAGCATTTTATTAATTACGTTGTTTCCAAAGAACTTTTCTAAAATATAATGGGATGGCGAAAGCGTACATTACGAGTTAGGATAGTAATCTAAATCAACAGAGCGAAAGTTTGAGAGGAGGATTTTTAATCAATTGAATTAATAAAGATTTTTAATCGAATTATGCATTAGCCAATGGACCTTCGGATCACCTTAAGTTAGACGAAATACATACTAATATCCGTCTATTATTATATTTCTTAATATTCACAATCACTTTCCCTTAGGAACAATCAAAATATCAGTAGCCTTAGCTTTACATAGTAACCTTAGATAACGGTAGATCGATTCATAGTCCCTGTGGATTCGATATCTTTTAAAACTACACGACACGACTGTGCACTTGCAGTCATCAGATTAATAGACACGTAAAGTCGCGATCAAGTTTTTGGCGCCGTTGCCGGGGACTATTTAATTCGATATCGTAACTCACTGTTACACCGTAGAGACTAGGGCAATTCTTTCCTTTCTTTCTGGACGATTGTATGCCAAATAATCGTTCACAAGGAGGAGATTTAATACAACGAAATAACGAGATCGAACATTTCATTAACGTCAAACGTCGAGCTCGCAATCTTCCCGAAGTAGCACCAATTCCGATTAATCAGGAATTGACCTTTACTGATCAAATCAATCAAATTACCCCGAAGTTAGAGATGGCTGCTATTCGTCCTCTTAGAGACTATGCCGCTCCTTCACGCGCTGAACCGCACTCAAGTATCGCACCACCTGCGATTGAGGCGAACAATTTCGAACTGAAACCTTCGTTGGTAGAAGCTGTTCAACAGAATCAATTCTCTGGAAGCCCTGCAGATGACCCCAACCTCCATTTATCTGTGTTCGTGCAATATGCCGACACTGTCAAAGCTAACAATGTTAGTTCCGAAGCTATTCGATTACGTCTCTTTCCCTTCTCCTTGAGAGATAGAGCTAGAGCGTGGCTTCAATCCCTACCTTCTAATTCCATAACTACATGGGACGAACTGAAAAGAGTATTCTTAGCAAGATACTTTCCGCCTAGCAAAACCGCTATGCTAAGAGGTCAAATCAACGGATTTACCCAGAAAGATAACGAATCACTCTTCGAAGCTTGGGAACGATACAAGGACATGCTTAGACTATGCCCTCATCATGGACTCGAACCATGGCTGATCATCCATACTTTCTATGGTGGTCTCCTTTATAACACTAAAATGACTATAGATGCCGCTGCTGGCGGAGCACTAATGGACAAACCCTATGATGAAGCATACAACCTCATAGAGAACATGGCACAAAACCATTACCAATGAGGTGGAGAACGAGCCGCTCTAGAGAAGACCCAAAACAAAGGAGGAATGTACGAAATAAGTGGTATAGACCGCGTTAATGCTAAAGTAGACGCTTTAACTCAAAAGATCGAAAACTTAACCATCACTCCTTCAGCCACCGCTGCTGCCGTCGCACCTAACTGCGAGATTTGTGGATTAACTGGACACACAGTTGCCGAATGCCAACTCTTGATTGGAATCCCATCTGATCAAGTAAATTATGCTCAAGGAAACCCTTATTCTAACACGTATAACCCTGGATGGAAAAACCATCCGAACTTTTCGTATAAGAACAACAACGCGTTGTACGCGCTTGGACAAGCACCTGCTGTCCCACCTGGCTATCAAAAAGCGCCTGTAGCTGCTCAAAACGCCCCTAGGAAGTCGAATCTAGAAATCATGATGGAAAACTTTATAGCTTCCCAACAACAAACCAATAAGGACTTCCTAAATCAAAACATCCACAATAGCGAGCAACTAAAACAATTATCGAACAAAGTAGATGCCTTAGCTACACATAACAAAATGTTAGAAACTCAAATTTCACAAGTAGCCCAACAACAAGCACCTACTGCTGCCCCTGCTGGCACGTTTCCTGCTCAACCACAACCTAATCCTAAAGGACATGCGAACGCGATAACACTACGAAGTGGAACGAACTACGATGGACCTATCGATCCTAGAACTCAAAACGCACCCATGTCACAACAAGAGCCAAAGGAAACCAAAAAGACATCAACTGATGATCAAACTGCTAAGACCAATGAGAACAACAACAAAGTGGAACCTGAAAAGGAAAAACCTTACGTTCCACCACCACCTTATAAGCCACCAATTCCTTACCCTCAGAGATTAGCCAAATCAAAAACCGAAGCGCAATTTAAAAAATTTGTAGAACTTCTGAAACAATTAAACATAACCATACCGTTCACAGAAGCCATAACCGAAATGCCTTCGTACGCTAAATTCTTGAAAGAAATTCTATCGGACAAAAAGAAACTCGAGGATAACGAAACTGTAACACTTACCGCTGAATGTAGCGCTATCATCCAAAATAACATGCCTCCCAAACTGAAAGATCCTGGTAGCTTTTCTATACCCTGACTAATAGGAAAGACTATTATAGAGAAAGCCTTGTGCGACTTAGGAGCCAGTGTTAGCTTGATGCCTCTTTCAACCTGTAAGAAGCTAAATCTGGGTGAGCTTAAGGCAACGAGAATGTCTCTTCAACTAGCCGACCGTTCAGTTAAATACCCTGTAGGAATGTTAGAAAATATCCCTGTTCGTGTAGGCCAATTCTACATCCCAACTGACTTCATCATAATGGATATCCAAGAAGATTCTAACATCCCGATCATATTAGGAAGACCATTCTTAGCAACCGCTGGTGCAATTATAGACGTCAAGCGAGGAAAGCTTACCTTCGAAGTAGGAGAAGAGAAAATAGAATTTATTCTTTCCCAATTCCTAAAAGCACCTTCTATAATTGACACATGGTGCTCTTCCGACATAATCGATGAGTGTGTAAATGAAATAAAATCCGAACCGCATAAGGAAACCGAGATCTTAAGAATTCCTATACCGCCAATATTTGAAGATGACAACTGGCGTGGGGAATATCAAGATAACCACCCGAGTGAATGTTTAGCATTGACTCCTGATCCTATACCTGGGCCTAAGAAACCTGCTATAGAACTTAAAACACTACCTACCGACCTTAGGTACGAATTCCTAGACGAAGAACATAACCGACCAGTTATAGTTAACGCCAATTTAGGACAAACCGAGACTGAAAAACTACTTACTGTCCTAAGAAAATACCCAACCGCTTTAGGATATAACATATCAGATCTGAAAGGAATAAGTCCTTCCATCTGTATGCACCGCATTATGCTAGAAGAAGATTGTAAAACCTCTAGGGAACATCAGAGACGAATAAATCCTATCATGAGCGATGTGGTTAAAAAGGAAATCCAAAAACTGCTAGAAGCCAGAATCATATATCCAATATCCGATAGTAAATGGGTTATTCCTGTTCATGTCGTACCAAAGAAAGTAGGAGTTACTGTAATCACTAACGCAAAAGGCGAATCTGTAGCACAACGTACCCAAACTGGATGGAGAATGTGCATTGACTATAGGAAGCTAAACAAAGCCACCCGAAAAGACCATTTCCCTTTACCATTCATAGATCAAATGCTCGAACACCTAGCTAAACACTCACATTTCTGTTATCTAGATGGATACTCCGGATTTTTCCAAATTCCTATCCACCCTGACGACCAAGAAAAGACCACGTTTACCTGTCCTTATGGTACATTCGCTTATAGACGAATGCCTTTTGGACTTTGCAATGCACCCGCAACCTTCCAGAGATGCATGATGGCAATATTTGCCGACTTCCTGAATGGAATAATGGAGGTCTTTATGGACGACTTCTCTGTCTGTGGAGGAAGTTTTGAAACATGTTTAGAAAACCTTGAAATGGTACTTAAACGATGCGTAAGCGTTAACCTAGTCCTTAATTGGGAAAAATGTCATTTCATGGTTCGACAAGGAATCGTACTTGGACACATCGTATCCGATAGAGGGATCGAAGTGGATAAAGCTAAAATCGAAATTATCGAAAACCTTCAACCTCCCAAAACAGTTAGAGAAATAAGGAGTTTTCTAGGACACGCTGGTTTTTACCGACGTTTCATTAAGGATTTCTCTAAAATAACCAAACCCTTAACCGAATTATTGATGAAAGACGCCGAATTCATTTTTAACGATAAATGCACTGAAGCATTCCATACGCTTAAACAAGCATTAATCTCTGCGCTGATTATGCAACCTCCCGACTGGAATGAGCCTTTCGAAATAATGTGCGACGCAAGCGATTATGCTCTAGGAGCCGTTCTAGGGCAAAGAAAAGATAAGAAACTACATGTCATATACTATGCGAGTAGAACCCTAGACGAAGCTCAAATGAATTACGCCACGACAGAAAAAGAATTATTAGCTGTCGTATTCGCGTTAGATAAGTTCCGTTCTTACCTGGTAGGAGCCAAAATAATCATATACACTGACCATGCCGCTATTAGGTACCTCTTAACCAAGAAGGACGCCAAACCGAGACTGTTAAGATGGATCCTGTTATTACAAGAGTTCGACTTGGAAATTAAAGATAAAAAGGGGACTGAAAATGTCTTAGCAGATCACCTCTCTCGACTGGAAAATCTGAAACCCGAACAAGTACCAATTGACGATGATTTCCCTTATGAAAGACTCATCGCTCAGTTAGAAGCTAACGAATTAGAACCATACCATCCAATCACTGAAACCAATAAATTTGCAGAAGTAGCTTTAGCCCGCTCCGACACACCTTGGTATGCAGACTTCGTAAACTACCTAGCTGCTGGTGTACTTCCTCCTGATCTGAGTTACCAACAGAAGAAGAAATTTTTTCATGACCTAAAACATTACTATTGGGACGACCCGCTCCTTTTCAAAAGAGGCCCCGATGGAATCTTTAGACGTTGTGTACCCGAGGAAGAAATAGGAAGCATAATAACACACTGTCATTCTGCACCGTGTGGAGGACACCATAGCATATCTATAACCTGCGCCAAAATCCTTCAATCTGGACTCTTCTGGCCCAACCTGTGGAAAGACGTTTATTTTGCTGTATTAAACTGTGATAGATGCCAACGAACCGGAAATATTTCGAGACGTGACGAAATGCCTCAAAAGGGCATTCTAGAAGTAGAAATATTTGACGTCTGGGGAATAGACTTTATGGGTCCGTTTCCATCATCATTCGGAAATCAATATATACTCGTAGCTGTCGATTACGTTTCGAAATGGATAGAAGCTATCGCTTCTCCTACAAACGATACACGAGTAGTTATCAAACTCTTCAAAAACGTCATCTTTCCTAGGTTCGGTGTGCCAAGACTGGTAATTAGCGATGGTGGGTCTCATTTCATTTCAAGAATCCTTGAAAAACTCCTTCGAAAATATGGAGTAAATCATCGAATAGCTACACCATACCATCCACAAACAAACGGACAAGTAGAAGTATCTAACCGCGAAATAAAACAAATATTGGAGAAAACTGTTGCTATATCTAGAAAGGATTGGTCATCCAAGTTAAATGAAGCTTTATGGGCTTATAGAACAGCTTTCAAAACTCCAATTGGAACCACCCCATTCAAACTCGTTTATGGAAAATCATGCCACCTTCCGGTAGAGTTAGAACATAAAGCCTATTGGGCCATTAAAAATTTAAATTTAAACTACACTGCCGCTGGTGAGAAACGACTTCTAGACATAAACGAATTAGACGAACTTAGACAAGACGCTTACGATTACGCCAAAATCTATAAAGAGAGAACGAAAAAATGGCATGACAAGCGTATATCTAGGAATATTTTTAGCATAGGCGATAAAGTACTTCTATTTAATTCTAGATTAAAATTATTTCCTGGAAAGTTACGATCTAGGTGGTCTGGTCCTTTCGAAATCACTAACATATTTCCGAGCGGAGCGATAGAAATTAAAGGAGAAACTGTCAAACCTTTTGTCGTAAATGGGCAACGTCTTAAGTATTACCACCATCTCAAACACGATGAAAACATTCAAATTCTTAAACTTGACGAGCCGCCCACTCCTTCAGAAAAATGATTTTCTATTTTCAAATCGTAGAGCTTACGACATAAAACAAAGCGCTTGGTGGGAGACAACCCACAATTATTTTTATTTTTAATTTCATTTTTATTTTTATATTCTATTCTATTTTTGAATTATTTTAATTTCTCTATATTTTTATATTTTTCCTACATTTTATAATAATTACTATAATTATAACCGCTATTTTTAAATCGTGAAAATCTTTCCTTTTTATAATTATAATTATTATTATAACTTGTTACACTATTTATTTTATCTTTATCTTTATTTTTCCTTTTTAAATAACACTAGCCTAGTTCTAACTTAATCTTAAAATTTTCAACTTATAGGTTTTCTTAGACTACTAACTCATCAAGATGCAAGAAGTTGACAATATGGAAGTTGTGTTCCGTGGTAGAGGGCAAGAAGCGAGATATGCTAATCTGGCTGAGAGGCAAATGGATTTGACTCGCTATCCTCACCACCCGACTATGGAAAGACTCGGTATCGAAGAAAGCGTCATGCACTTGCTGAACCAAATTGGTTGGACCAGTTCTCACCTGTTCCGCAAGTTTAGTACTTACCGAAAGCTCACTCTGGAATTCTTGAGCTCTTTGACTTATCTTCCTAACTGTGGACAAGGGCTGAGGAAAGGAGTTATCCTCTTTCGACTCTTTGGTTTAGAATATCAGTTTTGCATCCGAAATTTTGCTGAAATGTTAGAACTACCCCATGGATCAGATGCATACACCACAGTAGCTGAAGACAGTCTTGCATACTGGGAGTTGGAAAGATTTTAAGGCAAGATCACTGGAAACGATAACCCTGAAGAGAACGAGTTTCAATCCGAGAACATCCATAACCATGCTTTCAGATACTTGCACAAGATCATCGCTCACTACACCTTCGGTAAACCCGATAATATTACTGAAGTTTCTAGAGAAGAGTTATTCATCATGTTCTGCACCTCTCAGAATCGTCCGGTGAACGCCATCGCATTCATGCTAACAAACTTCGAGCGCATCCCGCAAGATGAAGTTTCACCTATTCTGATCGGCGGATTTGTCACTATGATTGCAAATGCCATAGGTCTGAGAACACCTCTACTTAGATTGACACCTTTTGGTTCCCACAATTCTATGGACATTCGCTTCTGTTTTAATCGAGGTATCATTGGTAACCTTGGACCTGATCAGTTTGATTTACTCATTGATAATAAAGTACTGGATCAGTTCACCTTACCAAGTCCAAGGACGAGTGTACATAACCCTGCTAACTGGCTTTACTATGGTCAGATTCCTGAGAGAGAATCCTCACCTGAAACCCCACAAGCTTATGAACATTTTGATGAAGAAATGCAAGCATCGGAATCTGAGCCTGACACTCCTCCTGGATACTATGAACATGGAAATATACCCATAGATTACCTTGAACCTGAATACGAACCTATGCCTGAGGATGATCATATGCCTGAATATGAACCTCTTCCTGAAGATGAACCCATTCCTGAGTATGAGCCTGAGACTCCTACTGAAGAATATACTGAAGATATGACTGATGTCGAGCTTGAACCACAACAACCTGCTGCATCCACCGAATCAGTGAACCAAAGAAATGCTCCTCCAAGGATCGAGCCTGCTCCTAATCAGAACACACATGGGCGAGCCATCAATGCACTGCAACACGAAGTACAACATGTGCGCAACGAGTTACACACTCTGCAAATGCACTTCTTCGATTTCATCGACACCGTCAATGCTCAATTCGACGAAGTTTTCAAACACATTTATTCTAATGTGCACAACAATAGACGTGGCTAGATGTTAACGCTTAGATTATTAGATTTTATTTCTAGTTTTAGCAATTTCAAATTTCTAGTTTAGAATTTCATTTTCTGCACTTTTACATTCTGTTTCTATCAACACTCAGTACCAGTTTTAATTCCAAATGCATTATTTTATTCATTACTGCTACTGTGTTATACTGCATTACTATTAACTGCTATATATTCTTGATTACCATTATTTTTTTTGCTGTTAATAGTATTAAACAATGACACTGTTCTGAACTATTATTCTATACTTAATGGTATCTGTCAGAACCTGTCTAGACCAATGCATGCGTGGAGACCACCTCCCTAAGCTAGGAGCCGCACGTCTCCACCTCTGTGGGACCAGAACCCAGCATGCAAAGGACAGGAGACGCACGTCTCCATACTCGGTCCCCCAGCAGACTGACTGCCTGAGACGCGCGTCTCCCAAGGGCAGCAGTCTGCATTGCATTTGACCACGCAGAAGCATCTTTACTCCCTCTTTGAATTTTGAATTTTGAATTTCAAAATTCATCATTCAATATTCTTCATTCTCCCCATTATTTCTTCCATTTAAACTCCATAAACCTCATTCATCCTCAATCATTCACCTCTTTAACTCTACATCATTTCCCATTTCTCCATTCCATTCAAACTTCAAACACCACCATAACTCCATTTTAATTCTATATTAACTCCACCATTTTCAAACCTCACTATAAAACCACACCACCACCACTCTTTTTCTTCACAACTTCCAAACCATTTTCTATTCTTCTACTCTCCACACTATCTTCTTCAAAACACAACATGCCTCCACGTTCAATCATCTGTAGTGTGCGTCCTGAGAGGCCACCTCCCGACCTTTCACATTTTATCTTTCGAGAGGAAGACAACGATGCTCAAAGAACCAAATACCTCGCATTCTATGAACGTTCGGTTGTTCCCACGAAATTCGTGAACATCGAATGTCTAGAAACTCTGGGTCTCATAGATGGTGTCACCCGTTTGCTCACAAAACCTAGCCTACATCATCTCTGTACCGAACCCGTACCAACTTATGAGCCGCTCGTCTTAGAGTTCTTGAGCTCTTTCAATTACGACACTCCTTCTGATCAACCACTTTTAACCGGTAGCATCCAATTTCAGATGTTTAACCGTGAATTTACTCTGGACCAAGAAGCGGTCGCTACATATTTGCATTTTAACAATGCTCCAAATGCTCACCGCACAATCTTTCAAGAACTCAATGGTCGATCTTGGGAGGAACTCGCTTTCGAATTTTGGTTTAATCTCACTGTTGCACCCCAAAATTTGCCCATCTAATTTTATTTCTTATTGGCTTAAGCATCACATTCAACTGCATATATCAATTAGGTCATTCAACATATCATGCACTCATCCAACAATAAAGCTTGGCATTGGATCACCGGTCAGGGAAATTAGGATTTCTATCCCTTATGATTGAGTCCATCAAGGTTTTTCAATTGAGATTAACTGGATTAGGGTATATTTCCTTATTAGTGTAGTAATCAAAAGGAGCCATTTATGGATTTTGGATGCAATTATCTGGCGCACTGCTCGAATTATAAGTTATGGTGCAATACTTATTCATATGAACAAAGGTGCTAGCGTATGACAAGCCTTATGAGATTGAGTATGACAAGCCTTATGAGATTGAGATTCGTATGATGATCACTTAGCTTGGACTATGGCTTGAAAAAGAGGTTACTGGTGTGTGGTTGATTTTTTGGTCAAAGTCAACGATGAAGGTTGACTGTTGACTATAAACACTTTCAAGATATGTGATTTCCATCTTATGTTGTAGTTGCTACTTCAAGTGCAAAAGGTGAAAGAAGAATTTGAATTCTAAATTAATATCATGAAGGGAAGGAGATTCCTCATTTGATTGTTTGAACCACAAGCTGCCATGAATATGTTCATAATACATCCGGGTTTGAAATTACACAAATATACATATATATATATATATATATATATATATATATATATATATATATATATATATATATATATATATATATATATATATATTTATATATATAAGATCTATGTATGGAATCATCAAAAGAAAAAGGGGAGGAAGAAAGTACAAGAATGCTATCACCCTTTACAAACCAGAATATACAATGGCGTCACATGAAAAATGGAAAAGTTACAAGGAAATATACAAAATACAGCAACGGTTGACTTTCTGGTCAACTAATAACCACGAACTAGCATCATCTTCGATCTTTGATCTTGGCAGACGTGTCCCATCTCAGTTTCGTTCATTCAATTGGGAATTAACTTCGTGACTACTGTCTATTACACCTTGAATCAGCCCTGCAAACATCCATATAAATACGAGCCTCCCGCCATGTTGTAACATGTTGCAGCAACACTATTTTCATCCAAACTGATGCCACACATTAACCCGGTACAAGTTACACGTCATATTGCGACGTCAAAACCTGCAGCAAAACCAGAAAAATATCATACACTACATGTACATACTGCAGCCCCTAATTCTATCCATCCATAGATCCAGCGTCCGTTCAAGCCAAACTCCATTCAATGCACTTCTCAAGCCTGCACAATGCCAATAGTTTTATCATAACTGATATTCCAAACCTGCAGCATTCAACAACAAATAACTCAGCATCCATCAATTCCAACCAACAAATAACTTCTAAACAGAATTCAAACACACCATTAATCCACTGGCAGTCCTACATAACAAATAGCCAACAGAGAAAACAAGTTACAGCCAACTAATACAATGCTTATCAGTTTCAGACCACACATGTACCTTCACTTCATGAACAAGATAACCATGGCATTCATAAACAATCCAAAACTGACCCTGCACATTCATTTACAATTCAGTTTAATAACCACAAACAGCATGACATATCCAGCCATCCATTAACACATACATAAGCCTCATTTTTGGACTTAGCATACAACATACAGTTTTCAAAATCCTATCACTACACTTCTAACCACTTCCCACCCTTGTTATTTTTAACTGTTTCAACCACATCCTAACAGAATGACCACCTACTAACAGTTTCAACTAACTAGATTAACTACCACATAACAGAACCACTAACCACTAACAGAATTTTGTTAACTAACTACTAGACCCCAACCTTTTAACAAACTTCTAACCAACTTTCTAAATGCCTAACAGAATCATAACCATACCTATAACTAACAGGTAACCAATTTGTAACTAACTGAAAACAGAATCTAACAGAAAACTCAGAGGGAGAACTAACCTGAGAACTTCAATATAACAGACACTCTCCACCATTTTTAGGCTTCTTCCATTCTTCAACCATTTTTCTTCTCTTCCTGAACCAACTTCTTCTCGACTCCCTCTTCACTTCATCACCATCTTCACTTCTTCTTCGATCAGCTTCATCTTCATTACTCCACCATCTTTCATATCACCACTTTCCTTCTCATCCACTCTTCATCCATCTTCACTCCTCCATTCTTCAATCACCTTCTCTCAATCTCCTCAATTCAATCGACCATAATCTTCAACAATAACTATCACCTTCTTCAATCTTTTAACCGCAACATCACCATCGTCATCTTCATCCCTGTGCCAATCTTCATCACACTTTCATCATCATCTTTCTGGTGCTGCAAAAACAGAAAAGAAAAAAGCTTCATACTCTTCAATCTTCGTACTCTAACGAGAGATCTCCAAATTCTTCTTCTTCTTGATTCTGAACTCAGAAGGTCCTTCGAGCTCCGTCCTTAGTGCAAGCAACAAACAATCATCTTCATCACTGCTACAACACAGGAACTCTTCAATCTCAGCCACATCATTCATCTTCAATCGACAGCGTTCATAAATCACGTACAACAACAACGAAGCATACATAGAAAATTTCCAGAATAATCAAGAGAGAGGAGGATTCGAGTCGGAGCCGAGGTTAAGTCGAGGGGAAGACATCTGTGGTGATGAATAGAGCACAGTTACGGCGGTGTTTGCGGCGAATCTGAACGGATAAGAAGGAAGAGAGAATCCGGCCGCCGCTCGACGTCGTCATTCCAACTTAGCGTGAGAGAGGGAGAAGAACGTGATAATCCCAAAGGTTACATAATCTCAACCCTAATTTTAGCCCCCTTTTCTTCTTATTTTCGTTATTTCATTCTGATTAATAAAAATTGAATTAAAATATTGATGAGTGAGTAATTTCTTTAATCCAAAAATATGACAAATTCTGGATCACCAATCACCATGGGCCGAGTTACTATTCATACTCCCCTTAGGCCCGTACCCCTTCTTTTCTGAAACAAAAAAGATAAGCTTCTGGATCAAACTGCATACTGAGCCTGCCTCAATGGGCCTGCGCCCTAATTGCTCTATGCACCACATTTTCAATTGACACCCCCTGGCTTTGTATTATAATTGGTAGAATTTAGATTTTCTTTTACTCTTTTATTTTAGTAATAAAAAAACCAGTAAAGAACTAATTTCCTCCTATTATTTTTTAGACTTTAATACAGTTTTCGTCACATAAAAATAATCATTAAAAATATTAGTTTTAGGCCATGTGTTTTAGTCTTTTACTTGACTTGTAATCCAATTTCTCCCATAAAAATCAATATAAAAATAATAGTATTTTATTTCATTTTTTGTACTATATTTTGACTTGTTACTTCATGCTTGTGTGTAATTTTGTACCATTGTATCCTTACTCAATTTTGCTCATGTATCTTACTTATGACTTCTAATTGTGACTTTATTTCCATGTCTCCTTTAATCCGAACTTTAGGTAGAAACCATGACAACATTAGGACTTAGAAGTTCCCTTCATAACATTAAGCTAGTTATTCATTTTAGGCTAGTTTTCTTCTTCTTTTTCTTTTTCAACATTAAAACATTAACAAATAGAGATGCGAATCATATTAAGAAAGTGATAGAGAAATGAGTGGGATTCATTCCCTAATCTGTTTCTCAATCACTTAGTGGCATAGAAATGAGTGGGATTCATTCCCTAATCTGTTTCTCTGTCACTACTTAATGGGAGAGAAATGAGTGGGATTCACTCCCTAATCTGTTTCTCGAACATTAACTAACGGGATAGAAATGAGTGGGATTCATTCCCTAATCTGTTTCTCGAACATTACATAATGGGATAGAAGTGAGTGGGATTCATTCCCTAATCTGCTTCTCGATAATTATACATTTTTATGTGATTCGAATCGCAAAGTAAATTCCCTTAAAAAACACTCAACCAAAAACACTTAAGACACTTAATAAAGGCTCAGACCTAATCAAAGTAATGAAGTGGTGCGAAGCCTTGTATTGGGTTTTGTTCATCATGGAATTACATCTAAAAGGCACAAACCATTTTTCTCCCTTCTCTCTCTTGCCTCCGAGGCATTCTTTCTCTTGCCTTCAGGGCATTCTTTCTCCTATTCGGACACGTTATTTCCGCTTCATTCCCAACTTAAGACTCCAGAAGTCGAGCAGCGGAGTGCGAATGTAAATGTTCAATTAAAAAACACAAAAACAAACTAAAACTAAAGAGCCGAACTACGGCGCTCTGATTCCTGAAAAGGATACGTAGGCATTGGGTCGCGGGGCCTAAGCGAGCACAACTATTTAAAAACCTCTTTTTCCCCGTGTTTCCTTTTCTTTCTTTTGCATGCATTCCCTTAGCGTTAAGCTTTAGATTTATAGTACACACCCTTTAGATAGCAACAAACATAGGTGGATACCATCGAGTACGATGAGCGTGAGGGGTGCTAGTACCTTCCCCTTGCGTAACCGACTCCCGTACCCTATCTCTGGTCGAAAGACCTCGTTCTTATTCATCTTAGGTTTTCTGATATTCCTTTCCCTCAATGGGATAAATATATTGGTGGCGACTCTGTTGTTCATATTTCGCGAGCGTGCGACAGCTGGCGACTCTGCTGGGGACGTTAGACCTATTGCGGGTCCGTATTAAGCGAGTCGATCCTAGCCTTTGTTTGTTTGTCTGTTTTTTGGGTGTGCTTACATATTGCTTATGCTTCGCTTCATTTATTTTGTGCTTGCATATCATGACTATTTACTGCTCGCATATCATGTTTATTTTCTCGCATTCTGGACTATATTATGGGTCCCCGTGGGGACCACATATTTTATCTGTTTGCAGGTTGGGTGGGATGTTCTATGAGGTAAAAGGCCCAATACCCAGGCCAGAGTGATACTTATTCTACCTAGGACAGAGTGGATAGTCATGACGCCAACAGAATGTCAGGTTCTGTTGATTGCGATCATGAGACCCACGACCAGTTGAGGTTCAAATGGGATACCATTGTTGGCATGTATTTGCAACAATGATGGTGTCTCAAGAGAACTGGTAATGCTGGAGACCTTTTGACCTACCATGACCTAGACTACACCTGTGAGTGGGGAGGGAATGATATTTTATACAAGTGCAGGTACATGTTCTGTTGGTGACTATTGGTTCTCCTGGTACTAAAAGGGACGTCGAACCTTTGATCCTGGAACATTTGACTTATATAGAAGCTATACATCAGTTATATATCAGAATCAACGTCGAACCTCTGAATCTGGAGGGTTCGACCATCCTTGACTTATGCACAAGCTATTTATCCAGAAAGCAACGTCGAACCTCTAAATCTGGAGGATTCGACCATATCTTATTGACCATGAGAAGTTGTTATCCAAGGGGCCTTGATCCTTGATCCTGATTTATGATACATTTGCATCTTCATTAACATTTTGCATTCATGCACGTGCACCCATGGTTACCAAGACTCTTACACTCTTCCTCTCCATCAGATTCGTCAAGACGATTCCTCTACACCGATATCTGACAAGAGCTCACAGAAGAAGAATTATGGAAAACTACAAACAAGATCAAGCTGCTATCAGAGAAGAGCTTAACCAATTGAAGACTCAAATGAGCTTGATCATGGAAGTTCTAGAAACATTGTTGAGGAAGGAAATCAATTCCACCCTGACTGGTACAACAAAGATAGCCAATTATCCTTATCTCCCAAGTCTAACTTCAAGTCAAGGGCTATCTCGCAACTATCCCCCACAATCTTGGGTGGTTCCACAACAACCTTTCATACCACGACAATCATTTGTCCTTTCTCAGAACTATCAGCAAAAACAAAGTCAGCGGAAGCAGAATAAGCCAAAGAGGATGTATGATCCTGTGCCAATGCCTTATAGTCAACTTCTCGCTCATATGCTCAAGCTCAACCTGATAGAGTTAAGGGAAGCTAGACCTCCTCCTGATCCTATTCCTCAAGATTACAATCTTAATGTCAAATGTGAATTCCATTCTGGAGGGTCTGGTCATTCAACTGAAGAGTGCAGAGTTCTGAAAGACAAGGTTCAAGATCTGATTGATGCAAAAGCAATTGAGTTTGGACTAGTGACTCCCAATGTGATCAACAATCCCATGCCACCTCATAATGGAGCTTCCGCCAGTGGACCATGAAGACTTTATGTTTGTCAGAGAACATTTCATTTGCATTAGAATAAGGCAAAGATTGCCATTGTATAGATTTCTTTAGTATTTTCAATTGTATTACTTTTGTTGTTATCAAGTACTTCTCATTGTAAGAAACTCATTCTGTTTGAATAAATAAAAATGATGCAATATGCATGTTTTTCGCAAATCATTTCATCTTTGTCATTATGTTCATTGATATTCAACTCATTTGTCTTAAGCAACTAAAAAAAGGAGAATGATAAAAATAAAAAAACACATGAACTACTAATTGTATGCTTTTGGAACAAAGATCCTCCTGCTGACGATGTACAGGCATTGTTTCAATTCCCAAACACTGGAGTTATAAGGGAGTGAAACCTTCGTCAACCCCTTTGAGCCTAAGGAGTAGTAGTTTCTTTTTCAAAAATACAAAACCCTCAATCTTAACCAGGGGCAGGATAGTCTTCAGTTAGTGCGACCGAGCGCTCAACTTTCAGGTATTCCATCAGAGGATCAATCATAATACACCTCTCACAACAAAAGAAGAAGAGCACTATCCACAATGGATGTTTCTCATCCACTAGGAAGAAGGCAGTCACAACCTTTTCTTTAGGTCATTCACAAAAGTCATACAACTTGTTCCCGAACGAGACAAAAAGAATGAAAAGAAAGTATTGAATCATGATAAAAAAAAAAAGAAACAAACAATAGCCCGCTAAGTCAAAAAGAAAAAAGCTTTGAAGCAAGCGACTTAGGCAAAAATTAGGGCATATCCCGCTGGACAACGAAAACCAAAATCAAAAGAAACCTTTTGTCCAAGCAAAAGTTAGGGAAAGGAAAAGACAAGAACAAAAAGAAAAATCCTCCAAGGGACAAGTGGTTGTGACCATCAATAAAAGCACCAAAGGGTGGCTGCCACCTCCATCAAAGCCATAAAGGATCCTCGTCTATCACGATCCTTCATGAAAGGTGAACACTCGTGGCAAACTAGCTGAACGTAGGACTGGAGAACATCACGAAGAAGGGGTGGGTTAAGTAGAACTTGAGCCTTTACCCTTTGTTTCTTAAACCGTGAACCCGGCCATGTTACAACCCTCAAAAGTCCTAATTGAAGCAGGGTTCGTTCCGAAAGCATACAAACTGTAAAATCATGTCAAAACTGACTCCTAATGTTGCTTGTCACTTGTGTTAGTATCAGTACAACATTTTGACAAATAAAAACTTTTCCTTTGAGATTAACATGTGGATTGCATTCTCATTATCTCTTTCAAAGCAGAATTGTCTCTAACCTGAAAGTAAGTACTTGATACCAAGGAAAGTTCAACATTGAAATTCCACCGAGTAGTCTTACAAGGGCAAAGATTGGTCATCCGCTGAGTAAATACCTGAAGAATCCACCTGGTGGAATAGTTCATTTCAATCTGGGGCATTCATCCCATGATCAACACTGGGGCAGACCATTGCCAACCTCCATGATTCAAGCACATCAGAATTCCATCTCAAGAAGATCCTACAAGCTGGGGCAAGCTAGTAACAAGTCATTTCTTCATCTTCAATCAAGTGTCAGATATCAAGACAAGTGTCAAGGGGTCAAGCCAAACACCTCACCTTCACCAACAATTTCACAAGCAATGACTTTTCCGCAAGGGCACACTCCATCCACTTCTTGTATCTTGGAAACAATCATTCCATTCATAGTCATACATGCATCATGCATATCATTGCATTCTCATTGGCATATCTCCCTTAATGATCCAATCATCAATAAAGCAGGGGCATCCACCCCACCTTGATTCTCAAACAAAGTGTTAGAACTCCACCTAATATATTCTACACAAAGCAGAGACCCTGATCAATCAGTACACTGCATATAAAAGTCATTGCATTGCATCTCTAGAAGCGCATAGAATAAATCAAACATTGCATGCGAAGCATAAGCCAAGTAGTTATTCATCAGATGAGGTCCCTACAAGTATTCAATTGATATTCCACTGGATCACTCAGAGTTACCATTGTGGTGTCATCTCCCATAGTCAATCATGTTCATCTTTCCTCAACCAAGAGTTGATGTTTTTGTGTTCAACCCAGAGTTGATTTCCTTTCATCTTTTAACCCCGAGTTAATTATCTTTCCCCTCTCAACCCAGAGTTGACGGTTATCTTTTATTCAACCCAGAGTTGATCCTTCTCTTTCCCTCTCACCCAGAGTTGACGGATATTTCTTATTGTTTCTTTCCCCACTCAACCCAGAGTTGACGGTTATCTTTTATCTTTTCCCTCTCAACCTAGAGTTAACGGTTATCACTTGTTTCCTTTCCCACTCAATCCAGAGTTGACGGTTATGTCTTGTCTTTTCCCACTCAAACCAGAGTTGACGGTTATTCCTTGTTGATTTCTTTTTCCCACTCAACCCAGAGTTGACGGTTACCTTTCCTCCGTCCTCACTCAACCCAGAGTTGACGGTTATCTCTTGTTTATTTTCCCACTCAACCCAGAGTTGACGGTTATCCCTTGTTCAATCCAGAATTGATTTCTCTTTTCCCTCTCAACCCAGAGTTGACGGATACTTCTTATTGACTTCTTTTACCCACTCAACCCAGAGTTGACGGTCATCTTTCTTCTATCTTTCCCACTCAACCCAGAGTTGACGACCTTCTTTCCTCTTTCCCTGTCAACCCAGAGTTGACAGTTATCTTTTATCCTTTTCCCACTCAACCCAGAGTTGACGGTTATCTTTTGTCTTTTCCCACTCAACCCAGAGTTGACGGTCACCTTTTATCCTTTCCCACTCAACCCAGAGTTGACGTTTATCTTTTGTCTTTTTCCACTCAACCCAGAGTTGACAGTCATCCTTTGTCTTTTCCCACTTAACCCAGAGTTGACGGTTATCTTTTATCTTTTCTCACTCAACCCAGAGTTGACGGTTATCTTTTGTCTTTTCCCACTCAACCCAGAGTTGACGGTTGCCTTTCGTCTCTTTTCCCACTCAACCCAGAGTTGACAGTTATTTCTTATTCAATCCAGAATTGATTTGTCTTTCCCACTCAACCCAGAGTTGACGGTTATATTTTCTTAACCCAGAGTTGACGGTTATCCTTTATCTTCTCCCCCTCAACCCAGAGTTGACGGTTATCTTTTTTATTCACTTTTTTCCACTTAACCCAGAGTTGACAATTATCTTTTGGTCTTTCCCACTCAACCCAGAGTTGACGGTTATGTCTTTTCCTTTTCCCACTCAACCCAGAGTTGACGGTCATTGCTTACCTTTTCCCACTCAACCCAGAGTTGACGGTTATCTTTTATCTTTCCCACTCAACCCAGAGTTGACGGTTATCTTTTATCTTTCCCACTCAACCCAGAGTTGACGGTTATCTTTTGTATATCCCACTCAACCCAGAGTTGACGGTTATCTTTTATCTTTCCCACTCAACCCAGAGTTGACGGTTATCTTTTGTATATCCCACTCAACCCAGAGTTGACGGTTATCTTTTATCTTTCCCACTCAACCCAGAGTTGACGGTTATCTTTTGCATTTCCCTCTCACCCAGAGTTGACGGATATTTCTTATTGTTTCCTTTCCGGCTCAACCCAGAGTTGACGGTTATTTTTCTCCTTTCCCACTCAACCCAGAGTTGACGGTCACCTTTTATTCTTCCTACTCAACCCAGAGTTGACAGTCATTTCTAATTGTTCATCTTTCCCCTTTCAACCCAGAGTTGAATTACTTTCTCTCAACCCAGAGTTGATGTCTATCTCTTGTTTCAACCCAGAGTTGATGTTCTTACTTTCTTTCTCAACCCAGAGTTGATGCCTATATCTTGTCCCACTAATACTGGTTTCTCTTTCCTTTCTCAATCTAGAATTGATCTTTAACTCTTATTTCGACCCCGAGTTGACCTCCCTTTACTCTTCGACCCAGAGTTGACCCACTTTTCTTTTTCAACCCAGAGTTGAAGTTTATTTCATTTCTAAACCCAGAGTTAAGTTGTTCAATCCAGAGTTGATGCATTTTTCCTCAGTGGAGTTGACATAATTTTTCCCCAGTGGATCCTACCTCTTATCACGCAAATTTTCAGGTTCACTTGGTATTTAATCTTCTTCTACCTAGAATGCTCGAAAGGCTAGCGCCAATCTCACCTTCAGGTTTAAGATGATTAAATAGGGGCAGCTGTTGCACCCCAAAATTTGCCCGTCTAATTTTATTTCTTATTGGCTTAAGCATCACATTCATCTGCATATATCAATTAGGTCATTCAACATATCATGCACTCATCCAACAATAAAGCTTGGCATTGGATCACCGGTCAGGGAAATTAGGATTTCTATCCCTTATGATTGAGTCCATCAAGGTTTTTCAATTGAGATTAACCGGATTAGGGTATATTTCCTTATTAGTGTAGTAATCAAAAGGAGCCATTTATGGATTTTGGATGCAATTATCTGGCGCACTGCTTGAATTATAAGTTATGGTGCAATACTTATTCATATGAACAAAGGTGCTAGCGTATGACAAGCCTTATGAGATTGAGTATGACAAGCCTTATGAGATTGAGATTCGTATGATGATCACTTATCTTGGACTATGGCTTGGAAAAGAGGTTACTGGTGTGTGGTTGATTTTTTGGTCAAAGTCAACGATGAAGGTTGACTGTTGACTATAAACACTTTCAAGATATGTGATTTCCATCTTATGTTGTAGTTGCTACTTCAAGTGTAAAAGGTGAAAGAAGAATTTGAATTCTAAATTAATATCATGAAGGGAAGGAGATTCCTCATTTGATTGTTTGAACCACAAGCTGCCATGAATATGTTCATAATACATCCGGGTTTGACATTACACAAATATATATATATATATATATATATATATATATATATATATATATATATATATATAAGATCTATGTATGGAATCATCAAAAGAAAAAGGGGAGGAAGAAAGTACAAGAATGCTATCACCCTTTACAAACCAGAATATACAATGGCGTCACATGAAAAATGGAAAAGTTACAAGGAAATATACAAAAGACAGCAACGGTTGACTTTCTGGTCAACTGATGACCACGAACTAGCATCATCTTTGATCTTTGATCTTGGCAGACTTGTCCCATCTCAGTTTCGTTCATTCAATTGGGAATTAACTTCGTGACTTTTGTCTATTACACCTTGAATCAGCCCTGCGAACATCCATCTGAATACGAGCCTCCCGCCATGTTGTAACATGTTGCAGCAACACTATTTTCATCCAAACTGATGCCACACATTAACCCGGTACAAGTTACACGTCATATTGCGACGTCAAAACCTGCAGCCAAACCAGAAAAATATCATACACTACATGTACATACTGCAGCCCCTAATTCTATCCATTCATAGATCCAGCGTCCGTTCAAGCCAAACTCCACTCAATGCACTTCTCAAGCCTGCACAATGCCAATAGTTTTATCATAACTGATATTCCAAACCTGCAGGATTCAACAACAAAAAACTCAGCATCCATCAATTCCAACCAACAAATAACTTCTAAACAGAATTCAAACACACCATTAATCCACTGGCAGTCCTACATAACAAATAGCCAACAGAGAAAACAAGTTACAGCCAACTAATACAATGCTTATCAGTTTCAGACCACACATGTACCTTCACTTCATGAACAAGATAACCATGGCATTCATAAACAATCCAAAACTGACCCTGCACATTCATTTACAATTCAGTTTAATTACCACAAACAGCATGACATATCCAGCCATCCATTAACACATACATAAGCCTCATTTTTGGACTTAGCATACAACATACAGTTTTCAAAATCCTATCACTACACTTCTAACCACTTCCCACCCTTGTTATTTTTAACTGTTTCAACCACTTCCTAACAGAATAACCACCTACTAACAGTTTCAACTAACTACATTAACTACCACATAACAGAACCACTAACCACTAACAGAATTCTGTTAACTAACTACTAAACCCCAACCTTTTAACAAACTTCTAACCAACTTTCTAAATGCCTAACAGAATCATAACCAAACCTATAACTAACAGGTAACCAATTTGTAACTAACTGAAAACAGAATCTAACAGAAAACTCAGAGGGAGAACTAACCTGAGAACTTCTATATAATAGGCACTCTCCACCATTTTCAGGCTTCTTCCGTTCTTCAACCATTTTTCTTCTCTTCCTGAACCAACTTCTTCTCGACTCCCTCTTCACTTCATCACCATCTTCACTTCTTCTTCGATCAGCTTCATCTTCATTACTCCACTATCTTTCATATCACCACTTTCCTTCTCATCCACTCTTCATCCATCTTCACTCCTCCATACTTCAATCACCTTCTCTCAATCTCCTCAATTCAATCGACCATAATCTTCAACAATAACTATCACCTTCTTCAATCTTTTAACCGCAACATCACCATCGTCATCTTCATCCCTGTGCCAATCTTCATCACACTTTCATCATCATCTTTCTGGTGCTGCGAAAACAGAAAAGAAAAAAGCTTTATACTCTTCAATCTTCGTACTCTAACGAGAGATCTCCAAATTCTTCTTCATCTTGATTCTGAACTCAGAAGGTCCTTCGAGCTCCGTCCTTAGTGCAAGCAACAAACAATCATCTTCATCACTACTACAACACAGAAACTCTTCAATCTCAGCCACATCATTCATCTTCAATCGACAGCGTTCATCAATCACGTACAACAACAACGAAGCATACATAGAAAATTTCCAGAATAATCAAGAGAGAGGAGGATCCGAGTCGGAGCCGAGGTTAAGTTGAGGGGAAGACATCTGTGGTGATGAATAGAGCACAGTTACGGCGGTGTTTGCGGCGAATCTGAACGGATAAGAAGGAAGAGAGAATCCGGCCGCCGCTCGACATCGTCGTTCCAACTGAGCGTGAGAGAGGGAAAAGAACGTGATAATCCCAAAGGTCACATAATCTCAACCCTAATTTTAGACCCTTTTTCTTCTTATTTTCGTTATTTCATTCTGATTAATAAAAATTGAATTAAAATATTGATGAGTGAGTAATTTCTTTAATCCAAAAATATGACAAATTCTGGATCACCAATCACCATGGGCCGAGTTACTATTCATACTCCCCTTAGGCCCGTACCCCTTCTTTTCTGAAACAAAAAAGATAAGCTTCTGGATCAAACTGCATACTGAGCCTGCCTCAATGGGCCTGCGCCCTAATTGCTCTATGCACCACATTTTCAATTGACACCCCCTGGCTTTATATTATAATTGGTAGAATTTAGATTTTCTTTTACTCTTTTATTTTAGTAATAAAAAAACCAGTAAAGAACTAATTTCCTCCTATTATTTTTTAGACTTTAATACAGTTTTCGTCACATAAAAATAATCATTAAAAATATTAGTTTTAGGCCATGTGTTTTAGTCTTTTACTTGACTTGTAATCCAATTTCTCCCATAAAATTCAATATAAAAATAATAGTATTTTATTTCATTTTTTGTACTATATTTTGACTTGTTACTTCATGCTTGTGTGTAATTTTGTACCATTGTATCCTTACTCAATTTTGCTCATGTATCTTACTTATGACTTCTAATTGTGACTTTATTTCCATGTCTCCTTTAATCCGAACTTTAGGTAGAAACCATGACAACATTAGGACTTAGAAGTTCCCTTCATAACATTAAGCTAGTTATTCATTTTAGGCTAGTTTTCTTCTTCTTTTTCTCTTTCAACATTAAAACAGTAACAAATAGAGATGTGAATCATATTAAGAAAGTGATAGAGAAATGAGTGGGATTCATTCCCTAATCTTTTTCTCAATCACTTAGTGGCATAGAAATGAGTCGGATTCATTCCCTAATCTGTTTCTCTGTCACTACTTAATGGGAGAGAAATGAGTGGGATTCATTCCCTAATCTGTTTCTCGAACATTAACTAATGGGATAGAAATGAGTGGGATTCATTCCCTAATCTGTTTCTCGAACATTACATAATGGGATAGAAGTGAGTGGGATTCATTCCCTAATTTGCTTCTCGATCATTATACATTTTTATGTGATTCGAATCGCAAAGTAAATTCCCTTAAAAAACACTCAACCAAAAACACTTAAGACACTTAATAAAGGCTCAGACCTAATCAAAGTAATGAAGTGGTGCGAAGCCTTGTAATGTGTTTTGTTCATCATGGAATTACATCTAAAAGACACAAACCAATTTTCTCCCTTCTCTCTCTTGCCTCCGAGGCATTCTTTCTCTTGCCTTCAGGGCATTCTTTCTCCTATTCGGACACGTTATTTCCGCTCCATTCCCAGCTTAAGACTCCAGAGGTCGAGCAGCGGAGTGCGAATGTAACTGTTCAATTAAAAAACACAAAAACAAACTAAAACTAAAGAGCCGAACTACGGCGCTCTGATTCATGAAAAGGATACGTAGGCATTGGGTCGCGGGGCCTAAGCGAGCACAATTATTTAAAAACCTCTTTTTCCCCGTGTTTCCTTTTCTTTCTTTTGCATGCATTCCCTTAGCATTAAGCTTTAGATTTATAGTACACACCCTTTAGATAGCAACAAACATAGGTGGATACCATCGAGTACGATGGGCGTGAGGGGTGCTAGTACCTTCCCCTTGCGTAACCGACTCCCGTACCCTATCTCTGGTCGAAAGACCTCGTTCTTATTCATCTTAGGTTTTCTGATATTCCTTTCCCTCTTTGGGATAAATATATTGGTGGCGACTCTGTTGTTCATATTTCCCGAGCGTGCGACACTCACTGGCGAAATTCCTACCGGTTGGAGGTCTCTACATGCTTCTCATATTCAAAACCCCGCTATACGTTATTTTCAACGTGTTTTAGGGCACACTATTTTTGCAAGATCCAACAACCACAAGGTAAACCAAAATGAATTATTTTTCTTATACTGTGCGCTCAATAATATCCGTTTCAATGCCGCACCTTTTATGCTCCAACACATCCAAGGCTGCATCAACGCCCCCGCTACAAACCCCTTCCTGTTTGGCGGAATTATTACCTCCTTGGCCTGTGCCTTAGGTCTCGGTGATGACCTCATCTCCCTCTCTCATCTTATGATGCCTGCTCAATCCCTCGATCTCACTTACTGCCGTGACTCTCACTTGGTTTCACCCCGCCATGATGGCCACTACACTTTGGTCGTCAACAAAGTTCTAATTCCTTATGTCATCCTACCATGCCTAGAGCAAATCAACATCCGTTATGTTCAGTGTTGGAGGCTTATTAATGATAATCCTCAAGATAACATACCTGAACATCATAATGAGCCTGAGGATGCAATGGAAGAAGAATTCAACCAAGCACAAGCTGATGTCAACCAACCTCCTCCAAACAACCCTCCGCCTATCACTCTTGATGCCATGTATGCTGCTATTCAACGCCAAGACCAACTCTTTCAAGCTATGCAGACAAATCAAAACGAAACACTAAGGCTCATTCGAGAGATGCAACAAGAGCACCGTGACTATGCTATTAGGAACGAAGGTCAATACACTGAAATTGCTACACAATTGCATGATATTAACATTCGTGTAAATGGCTCTCCTACTGATAGACATCGCCGTGTTCGTACAAGAGGCGCAAGCAGTTCCCGCAACCGCAACACTGAGGAGTAGTTCACATGCATTGAGGACACTGCATCATTTAAGTCTGGGGGAGTCGTATTACTCGTTTTATTATTATTTCCTTTTAGTTTATTTCCTTTCCTTGTAATGTTTCTTTTCTAATTCAATAAAGCATATTTATGGAATTTCAAGTCTTATATGTATAATTCCGTGGCTATTACAATTTCTTCCATTTTCTTGAGCCATAACAAAAATTTTACTCCAAAACGATAAACGCATAACCCCGCACGTTCGAGAAATACGAAGCTACTCAAATACTTAACACATAGAAATCACAATAAAGATTCAAGACAATACCCTTAATGTCCCGACACTCTAAAACCCCCAAGTATGCGTAACCGATTTGAATACCCTTTATACCAAAACCATCGACTTTAATTTTTGAAGTAACCCTTAGTAGTTTATTCTAGCAGTCGGCACCGTCTTAGATACCAACTACGCAGAGAGTCGATGAATATAAGTGTATGATCCTTACAATAATAATTATATGCTTAACCGCTAATAAGAAATGTGCCTACTAAGTAAGGTGATCCTCACAAGATCATTTAACCTAATGGTCACAAATCTCAAATACAAAGGATTTAAAAACTCATTGTTGATTGGTTCAGAAGTTATCTGGTACTGAACTTGGTAGGAAGGACTATTGTCCGAATCCCCACAATCTACAAATGAACGCTAAGGAGTATACCACATAAATGTGCCAGAACTCCATAAGAAGGATCATAGTCACTAACCGGCTACTCTGCTATGTGCGTGTCAAGATAATGGGCTTAATGTGATTGCGCGCGAATGAAAAGGGTAAAACATGATGACGAGTCAAGGTCAAGCTATAATGGCATGATTCAGATTGGTATGCACGCTAGGAGTTGTCTAGTGTCGCTACTATAAGTTTATTGCTAGGATCTGCAACATTATTTTCAAAACAAGAACACTATGTAGCTGAGTATGACCGAACGACGTGGTGGAAGCGTATTTCATTTCGCTGTCCTCCTATCTTTATCTTATTATTTTGCTTGAGGGCAAGCAAAGGTTCAAGTCTGGGGGAATTTGATAACACGATTTTATATCGTATATTTAGCTTGAAATCCGCAGATATTTATAGCATTTTCCGTTTATTATATTGTTTTATTACGATATTATGCGAGTATTTGCTTTGTTTCAGGTTTTACACTCTTATTGAGACTATTTGTGAAAAGGAGAAGAAATGGAGCTAAAATGACCACTATTTGTGCCTAAAAGATGAAAAAGCGGTGCTGAAGTGAAAAAGAGGTGCAAAAAGGAAACCCAAAGGCCCAAAGAGACAGACCAGCCCACGAAGGAGCTGGAAAGACCTAAAGAGCACGTGGAGACGCCCGTCTCCAACGTCTCTCTCTGCCACGTCACGATGAGGAGACGCCCGTCTCCAGCTCTCCCTATATTTTCTCCACTTGAGACGCACGTCTCAAGTCGTGTGCTGAGTCTCCCTAAAGAAGTGGAGACGTGCGTCTCCAAGCCCCAGTCTGAGAAGTTCCTACTTTCACGCATTCCAACTGCAAAGGCTCACCTATAAATAGAGGCAGCCACTTCACTTCAAACTGTCCGATTTTCTGCTAACGAAGTGCTGACGAAATTGTTCCGCGATTGCTATTTTTCTTCCTGCTTTCATTTAAACAGTCTTATTTTCTCATAACAATTTCTACACCGGAAATTGTTGTGAACCTTTTATAAATCTAGCCTTACGTTAGATTTATCATTTTAATTCCTTGTTTTTAATTTCTGTCCGTTTAATTTCGAAGAACGATCCAGCCAACCTGTGGTGGAAGTTTGATACTTCAAGATTCAATTGCAATTTATTTTATTCAGGTTTATTATTTACCGCCTTTATTTATATTATTATTGCATGATATATTATATGCCATTTAACATGCCTTTTATTATAAGCCAAATTAATTTATGCATGCTTAACCGTATTAATATGTCTGGCTAATTAACTAAGATATCGGTATGTAAAGTAAGTTAACTGTGGGATCCGAAATAAATTGGCTTAATTATATTTTATTAAATATCACTTGTTTTTGGTTTGTATGTCTAATTTAATTAGTAAGTCTTAAAACCAATAGAGCGAAAGTTTGAGGGGTTAAGACGGTCAAAGGTTAAAATCAATAGAGCGGAAGTTTGAGATCTTTAACTGGATAGTAGACATAGGACATTAGTTTTAAGGATGGCGAAAGCGTATTAAAACTAATTAGAACTTATTTATTTTCAAAAAATGTTTTTACACCCGAGCGGGATGGCGAAAGCGTACGTTAGGGATATTAGCATGTTCCGAGTCAACAGAGCGAAAGTTTGAGATTAGGGGATTTAAATAGATAACGACTTCATAAAACGAGCATTTTATTAATTACGTTGTTTCCAAAGAACTTTTCTAAAATCTAATGGGATGGCGAAAGCGTACATTACGAGTTAGGATAGTAATCTAAATCAACAGAGCGAAAGTTTGAGAGGAGGATTTTTAATCAATTGAATTAATAAAGATTTTTAATCGAATTATGCATTAGCCAATGGACCTTCGGATCACCTTAAGTTAAACGAAATACATACTAATATCCGTCTATTATTATATTTCTTAATATTCACAATCACTTTCCCTTAGGAACAATCAAAATATCAGTAGCCTTAGCTTTACATAGTAACCTTAGATAACGGTAGATCGATTCATAGTCCCTGTGGATTCGATATCTTTTAAAACTACACGACACGACTGTGCACTTGCAGTCATCAGATTAATAGACACGTAAAGTCGCGATCAAAGAGGACTCAACAAAGACAAAATGGAAACTACACTTTGGATGCTGCAAGATTAGTCGCCGAGAAAAATGTTAGTAGGACTTGTTGTGCATATGTTATGTGTTATTTAATTCGCTTTGGTGATTAACAATGTATTCCTTATCATGTTGTATAGGATTCATTGGTTATCTCAACCAGTAAATGTTCCATTGTTTCAATACCACGACATGAAATATTAGTAGAAGCAATCAGAACAAAGGAGCATAATGAGTGTGACCGTGGTGTTGGAGAAGGCATCAGCCTGAAAGTGTAGTTTAGTCCATCTAAAACAAGTAGCAGACATGTGAAGAAACGATAGAAGATTTTGATACGAAGATGAATACTCAAAAGAAAAAATTTGAAGAGATGTTAGAAGTGGAGCGGGAAATTCACAGGAAAGAATTGAAAGAAAAAAATGAGTTATATGCGGTATGTGAGAATATTGTGATATATGAAATGTATGATATATATTTTTCTTATTCTGTTTTATGTTCCTGTTATTTTTATGATGTAGAGAATCAGTGGAACCGTCCCACCGTGTACACATGAAGATGATGATGATCAATTTCCTAAAGGAACTGTTGTACATGGTGCAAGCACAAAAGGAAGTGGTTCGGCTGCCCCTACCGATAACGAGATCCATAGCGAGTTATTCGCTCCTTCTGAAAGATCATATACCAAAATGATATGTTACCTTATGGCAAAGAAGACGATATAAATTCTCTTGCGCTAGAACATGATTTAGAGTTCGAGTGTTTCTATATCTATCATAAAGATATAAAGGATATGATCATTGGAAATTAGTGGCTGGACAAAGGGTTACTACAAGTTTGGTGCACGTAAGTATATAAAATTGAGTATCTCATTATAGTACATTATTTGTTTTGTATAGAACTAATTTTTCACTTGTTTTCTGAATTTTGTTTAACCATTTAGGTGCATTCATCAGTTTGTAAAATTAAATAAATCATATGCTTATGGATTCTTGGTTCTAGTTGGTATGCAATTTATAAATAATTCTCCAAAAAAACATTGAAGCATACTTAGCATCATATATAGGTGAGAGAAAATATTGTTTCTTAGCATTATTTTTCAATATATGAGTAATTTTAAAACTATAGTTTCTCTATTATAGATAGTTTCCATGTTTTATCAAATACTAATTATATATATCATAACACTAAAATACATAACATATTTGGCTATATTAGCATAAAACAATTGATTATGTTGCATTATGTTGGTATTTTAGGTATGTTTTAAAGTATTTATATTCCAAAAGACTTACATGAGAAAAGAGGAAGAAATGGCAAAGAAATGAATTTAAAATCACATTGTAGCAGAAGTAGCAGAAAATTGCATGACAGAAGACCGTGACGCTCGTCATAGCCTTCATGGCGCTCGCCACAAAGTGAGAGTATGTGAGCCCCTCGGCACACATAGTGTTACGACCACCAGAAGTTCAAAGTTTGTGTACCTCACGGGACACCAAGCGTGCGCCTCGCCACAACTCAATATCAGCTTACTTAATTACGTGGTTTATCCCCACGTCAGAATGAACGATCACTTCCTATATTTCCTCAAATGATAGAGTCTCATGGATTAAACTCCATCACATCACAACCTTTAGATTCATTGAATATGATGTCACAACAAAGGGATATTAAAGGGGAATAGTTTACAACAAAAAGTCTCTCGTCCGTTCTTCCAATTTTCAAGTTTAGAGCTTTTAATTTCTTAGTTTCTCAAGCATTTAATTACTTTCATAAACAGGGATAGTTTCCTACACCGGGGGGCTATCACAACCATAGATTTAGGTTTTATTTTCCATTCAATCTATAATTTCGAGGAGCAACATCTACACTATGTGGAGGATTGCATTTGGTACCCGAAGTTTAGCATTAATTCCAATTTCCTTTATAAATCCTGGTTCTTATTTCATTTATATTTACTGTTTTTATATTTAGTAATCATGATTGAGTCATTGTTTGTTTACTGTTATTCCATGCTTGTACCCAAAAGCATGTCCTGCTAATTTCCATGATACCGGTATGTAAAGTCGTAGAACCGAAGGAAATGTTGTTCTTGCATTGTATCTTCGCACCAATAAAAATCAATGCTATCTCGTTCCTCTTGGCACATATCCAAGCCATTTGTGCGAGGGGGACTACATCTTTCTGTATTAGGGGACTAGTCACCTCCATAGCACTTGCTTTGAACCTTGGGAAAGACTAGAGAATTTTCCTTCATTGTCGGCCCAATTTATCAATATCGACAATTATTGCGCTGGACACTTGATTAAAGCTATAGAGGGTGGAAAGTATAATCTCATGGTTCAGAAAAGAGAAGTTCGGAGTATCGTTTTGCCAAATCGTGCCTGCACCAACGCACAAAATATGGAAAATTGGCTCTATGATTTGGCTGCCCTCGAACCTAATGCTGTTGCACAAGATGATCAACCCGATGATGAATTCGATGAGATAGAGAGAGGCGCACCAAATGCTGATAAACAACAACACGCCACACACGCCCCTCTGAAAATGTCATAGGTACATCCACCAGGCATCGAAGAAGAGAAGTAACCAACGATGACATTCATGCTGCAATTATGCAACAAGATCAGAGGATGCAAATTGTGCAAACCCAGCAAATTGCGATGATGCAACTCATGCAACAAGAGTAGCAAGAATATGGTGAAAGGAATGAGCGTCGGATGTCAAGCATGACTGAAGAGATGGCGACTTTGGGTGTACGTATGGATGACTTGTAAGAATACATTCACCATGTGGGTATGCCTCACCATCTGCCTAGACACAATGGACGTGGGCGAGCACGAGGAAGAGCACGAAGCCATGGGAAAGAGTAGATTTCACCTAGTTACTACCTTCCTTTTTCACATTACACCGAAACGTTCAGGAAAATGTTAAATTTTAGTGTGGGGGAGGAAGTTTTACCGCTTTCTAAGTAGATTTACATTATCGTCTATTTCCTTTAAATAAAATTTATGTACTATCAAGTTCTTATATGCAAATATTCGTTTATTATTTGACTTCCTCACTTTCTTGAGCCATAACGAATTTTTTGTTGGATAGATGCGTAACTTGACACACTTAAAGAGTATATAGGTTGTTCACTCTTAAGATATGTTAGAAATTCGAAAGAAAATTCAACCAAATCAATACCTTCTTGACACGCTAAAACCCCCGAATACGTGAGACCGATTTGAGTATCTATTATACAAAACCTTAAGCTTTAGTTTTAAAGTAACCCCGAGTAGTTTATATTAGCAGTCGGCACCGTCTTAAGCACGAACTACGTAGAGAGTTGGTGAATATAAGTGAATTATTCCAAAAATTTATATGCTTTAGTATTAGAAAATAGGGAATGCACCAATTAAGTTAAGTGGCATTCACCTGGTCACGTAATTCAACAAATGCGAAACCTACAAAATATAACAAAGAAACCCATTGTCGGTTGGTTCAGAAGTGTCTGGTACTGAACTTGGTAGGACAGGCTACGTTCTGATCCCCACAACTTGCAATTGGGTAAATAAAAGCAGGTTACCACATATATGCGCAAGAACCCCCGTGCTTAAAAGGATCATATTCACTAACCAGCTACTCTACTATGTGCGTGTAAAGATAAAGGGCTTAATGTGATTGCGCTCGAATGAAAACGGGTGAAATAGTGAGAAAAGAATTAGGTTGAGCTATATTAGCATGATTCGAACTGGTTTGCATAAGGTGGGGTTGTTTAGTGTCATTACTGTATCTTTCGTGTTGAAATTTAGCTTTTATTGTCCTAACGAAAATACCTCGCAACCACGTACAATTTGAGTTATGTCATTGTTGCACCCTCAAATTTTCCCTCCCATATGTAAGGCAATGAGATCACTGGCTACTTAAGATTACACAAGACTGAAGTGTACTCATCCACCTCCTAAGCAATAAGCCTCTAACTAGGGTTTTGATTTTTCTCAAGGAAATGAAACCTCCAAGGCCTCAAATGGATTTCATAGTATCTCACATATCTCAAAGTATCCCCATGTCAAGTTTCAAGCCCCACAGAGCACAATTGGTCCGTCAATTGCTCAAATGACCAATAGCCGACTATGTTGACCTAAAAGTCAACTATGGTCAATATACAGTCAAACTTCAATATATTTTGTCAACATCAAGCATTTAAGGTAACATTCATCATTTGATCAAGGTTTGATCATAATTTACCAAGAAAAGCTCAAAGATTAACAAAACTCAATTGCTAAATTAGGGTTTTTGGAACAAAAGTCAACTGAACTTTGACCAAGCATAACTTTTACATACTTTATTAGAAATTTCCAACCAAAACTCATTTTGAAGTAAATTTCATTCTCTACAACTTTGTCTCACAAAGGACTTGGCGAAAAATGCTTCATTTGAGAGATATGGGCCAAAACATTACAAGTCATTTCAAAAGTCAACAAAAAGTCACTTTTTCTCAAAGAGTGGTAGATGAAACTGGTAGACTCAATTAGGATGAAACTAAAGGGACATTATAGAGGACATCTTAAGCTTCCCAAAAAGTCCAAGAACACATTCATATGACAAAAATTGAGAAAGTTATGGATTGCACAAATCGGTCAAAATTCAAGAGAAGTATGAAGTTCACTTTGACCAATTTTGGATATTTGAGTTAATGGGTCTAGGTTTTGGACTCTAAACATGTTGGTGACCTATATAAGGACCCATACATTTATTCTCATATTTTTGTGACATTTATTAGATTTATTTGGATTTTTTATTCATTTTAATGCTAAATAAATTAAGTGAAATCATACAATAATAAAATAAAATATAAGGCTTTTGTTTTAATCATAGAAAGGCCCAGTTAACACCTCAAACAGGAGTCCAATTCGTGAAGCTTGCTTATGGAGAGAGGATTTGGCAAAAATAGAAAGATTTATACGTAATTCAATCAAATATTTTTCAATTTTTTTCTCTCACTACATACCTGAAGGCCAAGCCTTATTATAACCATAATTCACTCCGCTATATATTTACAACAAAGTCCGAAGAATAGGGGATGAAATTTGGCCAAGGAAATAAGGGTTTTCAAAGAGAAATTTTCAAAGAATAGGAGCACACCCTAAATCTTGTTTCAACAAGTTGAAGCCAAAGCCAATAGTCCCATTAAACTCTTGAAGGTCCCAGGAGTTCATTCCTATCATCATTGAAGCCTAAAGCACGTAGGGAAGCCTCACATGAATTACACTAGTTTGCATATTCTTTCAATTTTCAAACTCTCAATGCATGCATTCTAAATGGTTTCTACACATATATACTTGCTCATAATCGTATTTAGAACTTATTTGAATCATTAGTTTTGAGGTTTGATGGAGGAATCGCGTGTTGCTATTGTTAGGGACAAAGTTTATGTTGTTTCGTTTTCATAAATACAAGACGATTCAGTCAAAAATAACACTGCCACGAGATTCGTAGACCTCGATATAGGGGGTAGAGTGCTTTTGACGTTTTAATCTTCATTATTTTTTAGTTTTGAAAGTTGCAGGTGTTGCTACGAACGAAGTCGTAGCTAAAACCCAGCTAATCTGTAGCTACTGCATGAATTCTTGATTTGCAGGTTTCGCTACGAAAAAATCATAGCTAATCCATAGTTTCCATAGCTATTTTTTTGCTACGAGTTTAGATTTTTGTTCGCAGGTTTGCTACGAAAATATTGTAGCAAATTGGCAGCAATTCTCAAGCAAATTCGTAGCAAACTTTAAAGACATTGGACGAAGAAGAAGGAGAGGACGTGGCGCGTGGATCGTTGGTGATTGGCTAGTCAAACGCGTGGGCCCAATTCTGACCACTTTGACTTGGACCATTCATATTTATTATTTGTTTTATGTTTTATTATCTAGTAATCATGATAGTAGGGATGGCAGAAGAAAGAGACCTATCACCCACAAGACATGGGTTCATACCTTGCCCACTACAATTACTTTTTTCCCAATTTCTCCTTTTTTTCAATTACTTCTTAATTGAACTTTTAATAAATTTATCAACCAATTAACTGTAGGTTTAGGTTTATACAATTATTTAAAAAAACTATAAGAATTAGGTTTTACCAATTATTTTTTTTCTTCTAATTAATTTGAGTATTTTAATTTAGGATTTTAATTTAATGTTCATTTAATTATAAAAAAAAAAACACAAAAATATTAGTTCTAATTTGATTTGATTTTTTTTCTAACATTAATTTTATTTGATTAGATTTAGGATTTGATAAGAATTTAATAATTAGGATTAATTTATAAGGGTAATGCTGACGAGTGCCCCAGGGGCACTAGTTAAGAGATTTAAAAGGTAAGTTGAGCATCATTTAATAAAGTAAAAAGATAAGTTTTTAAACCAAAATATATGTATTCAATGCATTGAAACCATAAATAATTAACTTTTCTATAGAATATTATGAGTATTCAGTGCATTGAATATATAATTTTTTCTTTATTAGGAATGTTTAACCAGTGCCCCAGGGCCCTCGTTAGCATGACCCAATTTATAATTCAAAATTTAATTAGATTAGATTAGATTAGATTTAATTAGATTAGATTTAATTAGATTAGATTAGATTAGATTAGATTTAATGAATAGAATGTTTCTTTAAATAATTAGATTTAGGTTTTTTATAACTTAAGATATTTTTCTAATTTAAATCTCTTTCTCTCCATCCCCAGTATTTTCTCGATTCCCTGGTTCGTGCGATATTCATATTTTACTTGCATATTATTTTTACAATTATTATGTAATTGTTCATAGTTTGTAATAGTTTAATTAGGATTTATTTTCCGCATATTTTTAAATTATGTAACTCCTCATGGTTTGTAATAGTTAATTAGGGCTTTACTTTCCGCACCCTCTTATTATGTAACCCCCCTCTTATTATGCACCATATAAATTGCTATAACTGTTAGATATATGTTAATAGGATTGTATGGAAAGATAAAATTAAACATAACTAACAAATAACTTCAAGATAAAATATCTGAAAATAATACACTTGCACTCACTCACCCTTAAGGTAACCTCTCTTGTTGCCTTTCGATTATATGGTCAAGTCCCTCAAATGTAGGGATACCTTTAGCAAAGACGCTAACAAATAAAATCATCACAATCCCTTCAATAAAAAGTTCATAGACCCTTCGAGTTGCCTACGATAAAATGATGATAATCCCTTCGAATTACTAGGGTATCCTTACAAGTTGCCTTCTATGACCATTCGATGACCCTACGGCTGTTGATGACACGCAAATACATCGTTTATTTGACTTAATTAATGTATGTTTTCTAGTTGTTTTGATTTGCATTTGCATTATTATATTGGTGTTTAGTTTGTTTTCAGGTACTTAGCCACTTTAGAGGCGTATGCGAAAAAACAAAGCAAAACAGGCGAAAAACTGAAGAAATGGAGCAATTTACACACGAGAAGTTGTCCGACTGTTTTGGCCATATCTCCTAAACCGTAAATCTGAATGATGCCCCGTTTGAAGCGTTGGAAAGCTAACGCAGATATTTTCAACCATGGAAAATTTGAAGGCCGCGGGTGTCGTCCCCCTCAAACGAAATCAAACCTCCAACTTCCCACTACTTCTCCAACTTCCCTTGTCTTCCACTATTTCTCCAACTTTCCATTACTTTTCCAACTTCCCTTGTCTTCTACTATTTCTCAAACTTCCCATTACTTCTCCAACTTCCCATTATTTCTCCAACTTCCCACTACTTCTCCAACTTCCCATTATCTGCACTATTTCCCACATGAAGTAACTTCCACCATTTAACTCTATAAATACCACCCTTTCATGACATTTTAAGGCATCCAAGATCAGTACAATCTAAGCCATCTACTTCACCATTTGAAAGCTATAATCCTTCATATCTGGGAGTTATGGCAATTGTTCTTGTATCGAGTTTGAATCATTTACTTTGAAGCTATAATCTGTCCATTCTAAAGATTAAACTTGATTAGTTTTTGACTTAACAAAAAGGGCGAAAGCGTTTTGTCTAGTTGATTAGGGATTTTTAACATGTTTAGAAAAAATTTTAAAACTGTTTGCGGACGCGTTTATAGATTTGAAATCCGATTCTTGGCCTAAAGCCAATAATCTCTTTAAGTTAATCTTTCTAGGTTAAAATCACTTTTTTACTAAGTTAAGTAATTAATATCTTAAAAATAGGTTTTCTACTTTAAGGCTTGAAGCTCCTTTTATAAGTGATAATAAAAGGATTGGATTAAAGAGTAAACTCAGTTCTTAGTACGCGAAAGCGACAAGTTCTTGTTAAATTGTTCCTTTATATAAGTAGAAAATATTACCCCACAAGTAGTTCTATCTGGATACAATTGGAACATTGTTTGATTAATGTGAACTACATTCGAGCCTGTCTTTTATCTGCATTTATTTTATCCCTTTATTTTCCTGCACTACACACATCTCAGCTAAATTGATCCGCCTTAGATAAACACTATAACAATCAATAACGATAAATTTGACTGTTGGTCTCTATGGTTCGACAAACTTTTATATTACTTTGATAGGCTGTGCACTTGTAGTCAGATTTTAGAATATATAAACAGACCGATCATTTGTCCCTTCACATCCAATGCATAGGACTACCTACCCACTAATGGTATGGATAGTACTATCACTCCGGAAGAGCCATAAGTACAAGAAAGACCTTACAACTTAGGGTAAGTAGTTCTTAATACTTTTCACACCTCATGTTTTTCAAAACATCTTTCAAAGATAATACTTTGTATACATTCATACGAGGACTATTACAAAGTTAATTCTTTTACAACACACTTTTCTAAGCATCTTCTGAGATAAAACTTGTATATATCCATACGAGGATCATTACAAAGTCAACTCTTTTACAAACTGTTTTTCTAAACACACACCACACTTCAAACAAGTCAAACAAGTTAAAGAAAAGTGAGTTAAGCAATTAAGAGCCCATGGATAACCATTGATACAATGGGTGATAACACCTCCCCTTTGTATAACCTACCCCACAAACTCAAAATTTTAAATGGGTCTTTCATGTTCTTTTTGCCTTTCGTAATTGGATAAAATAAAAGTCGGTGGCGACTTTTGCTAATCGCAACATGTTTTTCTAAAAAACAAATTAAAAAGTCAGTTCTCCCACCGTATTACAGTCATGTATTTAAGTTTAACCCGTGTTTTATTGATTATCATATTGAATAATTACTTGAGGACAAGCAAAGGTTCAAGTGCATGGGAGTTTGATAGCACGAAAATACATCGCATATTCGGCTCGATTAGCATAAAATATGTTATCGTTTTCAATTGATTAATTTGCATTATGTTGGTATTTTAAGGATGTTTTAAGGTATTTATATTCCACAAGGCTTGCATGAGAAAAGAGAAAGAAATGGCAAAGAAATGAATCGAAAATCACATTGTAGCAGAAGTAGCAGAAAATTTCATGAAAGAAGACTATGACGCTCGTCATAGCCTTCATGCTGCTCGTCACAAAGTGAGAGTATGTGAGCCCCTCGACAAACATATTGTTAAGACCACCACAAGTTCAAAGTTTGTGTGCCCCATGTAACGCCCCATAATTTCTAATTTTAATTTAATCAGAAATTAAATTATTATTTAGAATTATTTAGTATTTTCGTTGAACTAATTGGAGAAATTATGGAATATTGGTCTTTGGGCCAAGTGTGATATTTAGTAATGAGGGGGTGTTAAGTTGTTAAGCCCATTACTAAATTATGTTATGTTTTCATAAAACAAGGAAATAAAAGGAAATTGAGAAATAGATGAGGAAAACCTAAGAGGGAGAGAAGAAGAACTCATGGACAAAACTCATTTTCGTATTCATGGTGTAGCCCTTACAAAATGAATCATAACTTTTTTCTCGTAGCTCCATATCGGGTAATTCTTGAAGAATCAGATTATACACAAAATTTCCTTCGATTTGATATAATAATTTGTGTCAGGGAAGTTCTTGATGAGGGAGATAAGCGAGTTTGAAGATTGGAGATTCTTGCTGAATTTGAAGAACAAGGGCTTACGGGTTTGATGGAGAAGAAAGAGAAAAATCCAGATTCTTGGCTAAGGTAAGGGGGGACTCTTCCGATTAATCTCTTTTATCTATTCATGAGTAGTAGGATTGATTTGTATGTTGCTTGATTTGATTGAGATATGTTAGGTTTTGGGTAATTTTGGGGTTTTGAGAAGATTTGATGAATTAGAATGATGGTGATTGGATATGGTGTTACATTGTTCCTCAAACATGTTCGTGTTGTGTAATAACATGTAATTGATGTTTTTTGTGTATTAGAATCAATTTGGTATGAGTTGAGTGGAATTAGAAATGGTTAGTGTCGCTACCGCGAAAAATGGATCAGAGTCGCCACTAATATATTTATCCCATCGAGGGAAAGAAATACCAGGAAACCTAACTCAGAATAAGAACAAGGTCTTTCGACCAGAGAACAGGGCACGGGAGTCGGTTATGCGAGGGGAAGGTGCTAGCACCCCTCACGCCCATCGTACTCGATGGTATCCACCTATGTTTGTTTCTATCTAAAGGGTGTATATCTATGTCTAAAACCTAAATGCGAATGCATGCAAAAGAAACACGGGGAAAAGAAGGAATTATTTACAAGTGTGCTCGCTTAGGCCTCGCGACCTAATGCCTACGTATCCTTTTCAGGATTCAGAGCTACGGTAGTTCGGCTCCATAGTTTCCATTTGTTTTGTGTTTTTTAGTTGAACCGAGGATAAGGTCACAATCCACGATGCTCGACCTTTGGAGACTTATACGCCTATTTCTGGAATGGGCTTAACTTGTTCTTGAGAAAAAAGAATCTTGGGTTTGTGTTTTTTATGTGACTACATGATGAACAAAACCCAATACAAGGTTTCGCACCACTTCATCACTTTGTTTTACTTTGAACCTTTATTAGGTGTTTTAAGTGTTTTTGGTTGGGTATTTTTTAAGGGAATTTATTTGCGATTTGAATCACATAAAAATGTATAATGGTAGAGAAACAGATTAGGGAATGAATCCCACTCATTTCTCTTCCATTATATAGTGATCGAGAAACAGATTAGGGAATAAATCCCACTCATTTCTCTCCCACTAAGTGAGTGAGAAACAGATTAGGGAATAAATCCCACTCATTTCTCTCTCACTTTTAGTAAGGTGTGATTCGCGTCTTTATTTATTAGTGTTTTAATGTTGAAAGAAAAAGAATGAAAGAGGGGAGACTAACCTATTTTATAGCCTAATTGTTATTCTAATTCCTATTTAAGATCTAAACTAAAATCTAAAGGGAATTACTAAGAAGAAAGTTGTTTAAGTTGACTAAGGTCAACTTTACCAACTAGGGGTATTTTAGACATTTCTCAAAATATGAAAATATTCACAAAAAGAAAGAATTAAAATCTAAACTAACCATGAAAATATTCACAAGTAATTTTGTAATTTTAAAACTATTTTTAAGAATTAAACTAGAGAACTAAGTATTTTTATTATTATGAGGAAACAATCAAAATTAAAGAAATTCAACAATTAAAATTCTAAAAAAAGCACTAACTATTTCTAAAATTCTAATTAGTCAAAAAAACTATTTTTATCATTTTTTATTTCATTTAAAACTGATTTGTGAATCAAAAAGTAGAAGGGAAACAAAATTGAAATAAAAGAAAGTTTAGAGAAAGCAGGGGTGTATTAGTAAAAATGATTTGAACTAAATTCTAGTGTTGGCGCACTTGGGCTTCAAAACCTGGGGGTGTGGATAGGAGATGGCGCTAGGCCCAACTGCTCACGTGGCCCAGACCTACACATACCATTTTATTTTCTTTGTTTCAATTATTATTCTTCAGCATGTTATTTATTATTTACCATGGTTTTTATGAACAAATAAAATGTAAATGTGCATGTAACAAAATATCAATGGGTCAGCTTCATCATTTAAGCCAGAAAGGACAAAATAGTAAACCTGACCCAATCACCAAGTGCCAACGCGTTACAATCATTATTTGAAGATAAAATAAAGCAAGAAAGTTGGAAATGGGACCAATGAACGCTTGACAACTCAGCTTGGCCGTTAAAGAAAAGAAAAAATAACAGACGCCAGAGATCACACTCCGGTCGTCTTCTCCGGCGGATCTCCGCCGCGGCTAGGACTCAAAGCGCCCAGAAAGGCTCGAGTCAAACCTCATTCCATTCGGATTTTCATGCTAATCTCGAATCTGAGCTTAGTTTTCGTTCATTCATTCTCTATCTCCCAAACCGACAAGATTTGCAAAACCCTAACCTATACAAACTTCCATGGAAACTCAAGATCCCTATATCAAATTAAACCTTATTCCTCATGGAGTCTAAACACGCAAATACACATTCAAACTGCGAGAGTTTCATTCGTAATCAAATAGGTTCGAGCTTCACAACAATCCTCATGTAAAAGCAGCCTATGCTCTTAATTCATATTACTAGTATGCTCAAGAGGTTTGAGAAAACGTACCTGATACGAATCTCGGATCAAAGTTAAAGAAAGCTGTACGAAGAGCGTCTGCCCCTCTTGATTCTTGATTCACCACTCCATTTGTACGAAGATGATGATAGTTGCAGTGCTGAGCAGAAAGATGATGAGGATCGTGTAGATGATGATGAGATGTGAGAGAGAGGATATTGATTGTTATGGTTGTTGGAGTTTGACGAAGATGATGAGAGAGGTTGCTTGACGGAACTCAGAACCACGTCTTGATGATGAATGTAGAAGAAGATGATTGCTGAAGAAGAGTGAGAGATGGTTGATGCGAGTGGTGGTTGCGGTGGTGATGATCTTCGGACGAAGCTTGCGGTGATGGTGAGTGAAGGTAGTGATGGTGATTGAAGGTTGTAGAGATTGATGGTGATGGATGAAGGTTTGGTTATGGAAGCATATTGGTAGAAAAGTTTGTTAGAGAATGTAACCAACTTTCTCTTGGAGGGTGAATGAAGAGAAAGAGAGAGAAACGCGAGAGAGAAGAAAAGATTGAAGAGAGAGTTTTGAGAAAAGTGAAAAAAGTGAGAGTGTCCCCTATGAATTGTGAAGGGCTTTTGTTTATATAGGGTGAGTGTGCATATGGCTTATGGTGTGGAGTGTTGCATTGGATGCTTTTTACAAACTTAGTGCACAAGGGTGACTTTTGTAGTAACCTCTTCTTTCACTTTCATGCACACAACAAGTTGTATGGTTGGCTTGGGTAATGCATAAGACCTGTACACATATGCTGCAAGGTTTTCCCATCATTATGCTAAGAATAAACATGTCCATAGTGTCTTCTTTGCCCATTTATAACTCTAACTATAGTTCATCAAATGATTCAATCTTTGGGTCAATTTAAAGAGTACATGGCATATAGTGATTTTTATGTTTGGAGGTTTTTGAAATGATGCTTAGAAGTGTAGAAAAGTGGCCCTAAACTCATAGAACCATCCCTGCCAACTATGGGCGCGCGTGACCTGGCCTGGCTACACATTTTTGGAAAGATTATGACTTGGCCAGAGCTTGACTTTAGGTGTCTCTATCTTGGTCCACACATGTTCAAAATTATTAATCTTGGGCTCACTAGATAGAGGAATTGGCAAAAAGTGGTTTAGTATCAATCTCAATCCATATGGATACTTATAGAGCCTTAAAATCGACATTTAAAATGGCATACCACGTGTTTGACAAAATGCTTAGCGCGTGCCCGGGAAAAGTGCCTTTGTCTTGGCCAAAATTTGACTTGGTGAAGTCATGACTTAAAAGCTCCATAAATGATTTAATACCCACCCTATTTGCTTAGTTCTTGTTTCAATGGATAGAGGGCATGACAAAGAATATAAAGGCATCAATAATACCTTCAAAAGATCTTAATAATTCCCTGAAACTCAATTGGAAAATGGCATGCCACGTGTTTGATCAAATGCGTCACGCTGCCCAGAATTTTGCCTTGCCAATATGACTTGCTTCAAATGAAAAGTTCCAACTTCAAACCTTCATAACTCTCCAACCAAACTTCCAATTGAAAAGTGTCCAACTACAAAGTTTTAGAGGACCATAAGATGAACATTTCTTATGTTGAGCTTGTTTTGAAATTCTTCCATCTGCCACGTGTAAATTGATGCTAAAGTGGACTGCTCAGCCATTTACAAACTCCTCAAAATTTTCTCTAAGTATCATAACTTTCCTTTTTTAGCATTTCCCATTTCAACTACCTTCCAAATTTGGAAAGTTTTGATTATTTCTTGATTTTATTTATTTCTTTGACTTTTCTTGACTGATTTTCAATCAAGAGTAAATATTTGACAATTGACCCTGACTTTGACCCAAAAGTCAACATATCCTGATTTTTCTGATTCCAGATGAATTTCCCGATTAATCCGTTTCCGATTCAACTCTCAATCAGTTTTTAACCAAAGAAGCTTCAATGAATATTTCTTCAAGGTGACCATACTTCATACTCAAAATCACCTCCTGATTAAATTTTGACCAAAAATTCAATAGGGTTGACTTTGGTCAAAACCCTAATTTGGGAGGCCTAATGGACTTGAGGATTGTATCTTTTAATCAAAACATTGACTTGGAGATGATGAAACCCTGATTTTAAGAGGACTTCAATGGGAATGATGCCATACAATCAGACTTCAAATCTTCTCTTATTTTTTATCAGGAGTTTCTTCTGCATAAGCTCTTTTTCATCAATTTTGGATAGTAACCATGATATAGATGAATATAATGGATGAATGGCCTAGATGAGGTATGCACATGAATGTAAGGTGCGGGCCAATTGGGGAATAAATAAGTGGGCAAATTTTGGGGTGCAACAGCTGCCCCTATTCAATCTTCTTGAACCTGAGTGTACGAACGACACAAGTTCTGGACATCAGAGGTGTAAGTGGATTGAATACCCAAAAGTACCATCAAAATTTGCATTCTGTGGCAGAGCAAAAGACTGTTGAGTATTAACAGAGGATACTAGCCGAAGGTGGATCTTAAACAGATTGCTAACCTTAGTTAGACTTTGAACAAAAGAGACGTAGCTGTGGGATGACTCTTAAAGGAAGAAACCATCCGTAGGGGAATTTACCAAACTGTTAACCTTAGTTAGACTTCAAAAAGAGACACAGCCGTAGGGTGACTTAACAAGGATGAAACCAGCCGTAGGGGAATCCGATCCTGATTGCTAACCTTAGTTAGACTTGAGAAAGAGACGTAGCCGTTGGACGACTCCAAAAGGAAGAAACCAGCCGTAGGGGAATCTACCAAACTGCTAACCTTAGTTAGACTTCAAAGAGAGACACAGCCGTAGGGTGACTCAACAAGGATGAAACCAGCCGTAGGGGAATCCGATCCTGATTTCTAACCTTAGTTAGACTTGAGAAAGAGACGTAGCCGTAGGACGACTCCAAAAGGAAGAAACCAGCCGTAGGGGAATCTACCAAACTGCTAACCTTAGTTAGACTTCAAAGAGAGACACATCCGTAGGGTGACTCAACAAGGATGAAACCAGCCGTAGGGAAATCCGATCCTGATTGCTAACCTTAGTTAGACTTGAAAAAAGAGATGTAGCCGTAGGACGACTCCAAAAGGAAGAAACCAGCCGTAGGGGAATCTACCAAACTGCTAACCTTAGTTAGACTTCAAAGAGAGATACAGCCGTGGGGTGACTCGGCAAGAATGAAACCAGCCGTAGGGGAATCGGATCCTGTTTGCTAACCTTAGTTAGACTTGAAAAAGAGACGTAGCCGTAGGACGACTCCAAAAGGAAGAAACCAGCCATAGGGGAATCTACCAAACTGCTAACCTTAGTTAGACTTCAAAAAGAGACACAGCCGTAGGGTGACTCTAGATCTGAAAAGGTATGCCAATAATTATTGGACTTTATTGAGGAGGACTAGTAATGACTAGACTCTATGGGGATGTTAATAACACTGAATTTGAAGGCGATGCCAATAAACATTGGGCTTTGAAGGCGATGCCAATAACCATTGGGCTTGACTGAAAGAAAGGCTAGTGACAACTAGAATCAATTAGGGGATGCCAGTAAATACTGGGCTTTCAAGAAGATATTGATGCTTGCGAAGCATAAGAATTACATGGATCCCTTAGGCCAAAGGCGGGGTGTAACCCTTCAAGGGTGGCAATCATTCGAATTGCCACACACATAGTATGGATTTCAAATGATAAAAAAATGAGATGGGTTGAATGCCTACCCTCATTCGCACTCTATTATGCACGCGGCATGCGAGAAAATAACCAAAACAAGACTAGTAACGACTAGACTCGACACGCGGATGACAGTAACCACTGATCATTCACGAAGATGTTGATGCTTGCGAAGCATAAAAGTTACATGTATCCCTCAGGCCAAAAGGCGGGGTGTACTCTTCAAGAGTGGCATTCATTCGAGTTGCCACACACCAAGTATGATTACCCAAATGATTGAAAAATGAGATGGGTTGAATGCCCATCCTCATTCGCACTCTAATCTGCACGCAGCACGGGAAAATAACCAAGGCAAACTTGCAAGAAGCAAGAGATATCCCTTATGCAAAAGGCAGTAAGGGGACTCACAAAAAGTAAGTACAAAGAGAAGACTGGTGACGACCAGACTCTATTAGATGATGCCAATAAACACTGGACTTTGAAAGAGGTATTGTTACTTATGGAACATAAGAACTACATGGTTCCCTCAGGCCAAAAGGCGGGGTGTAATTCTACAAGAGTGGCAATCATTCGAATTGCCACACACAAAGTATGGGTTATCCAAATGATTTAGCTCAGCAAACGGGAAATAACCATAGAGACAATGATCTTGACGAAGAATGACTCTGTATCCAATCCAAACTAGAGAGAGAAAGTGAGACTTCTTCTGGGGATGTACATTACCTTGTGCCTTTGGAGCACAAATAAACTGGATTATGCATGTTTGATTTTTTTTTCCATGGCGTAATGCTCCATATTCATGGAAATGCTACGCATTTTTGTAGATGCAAAGTGAATGCAATGATCACTATATGCAGAGATAACGAGGGCCCTTTAGAGAATATCCCACTGACTTGTCGATCGAGCTTTGTCTCTAACCACGGGAGAGGTTAACACCAGGGAGAATCCCCTTACTGTTAAGAACTCTGTGGGGGCGCCAATTGACATTGGACTTTAACTTGCAAGATACACTTCTTCGTTGAATTGAAGAATATTTCTGACTTCTCACCATGTGCCATTGCTTGGAGAATTTTTAACTTGAGGAGATTCTCTCGACTCACCTTGTTGGGGACGGGAAGTCTTGATGAAGAACCCTTGTTGGTAGGAGTGGAACAACTCCGAGGAGAAATAAACTCCTATGCTTGGGGAGAGAATGAATTCTCAGGAGAAATAAACTCCTATGCTCGGGGAGAGACTTTTCTAGGAGAAATAAACTCCTATGCTGTAGGATTGGAATCAACTCTCAGGAGAAATAAACTCATATGCTCGAGGAGGGACTTTAGCTGGGGAAAAGCATTATGACTTCTCCATTCTGTGATGGCCAACTGCACTTTACAAGTGAATGACGGTTCCTTCAATACAAACCAAAAAGATCATGCCCCAGGCTGCCTAACTTACAAAGATATTTGCCTCGAAAGGATCTTTATGCCCCATTTACTTGATATAATCCCCCCTGGTAAACAGATTCTTGAAGAGATTTGTCGAATCTCGACGTGACTGCCCCAGATTGAGCGAGCGAGCTTGGGAGATTCCTCGACGCCACTCCTTCAGATTGGTTGAAATCAAGAGAGAGATTCCTCAACTTGATTGACCCCGATTGGTTGAATTTTGAGATGTCAAACCTCGATTTGATTGCCCCAGATTGGCTGAACTCACGAGAGAGATTCCTCGTCGTGACTGCCCCTGATTATGTACATCTTATCAGAATCCTCAAGTTTACTTCCCTTGAAGTAAACCAAACTATGGAAGCAACTTTATCGCGCTCAATGGAGTCTTCAAATTCTTCCCCTCAGGGTACTTAATCAAAATGCATCTACTCAACAGAGTATTCATACTTCTCCCCTTAGGGTAGTCAATCAAAGAAGGTATCAACTGATTATGCTCAATGGAGTCTTCAGGCAACATTCCCCTTGATATCAGTCTCTGAAATGATTTCTTTTTACTCTAAGGAGTTCTCAAGTCTCTTGTATGATCAAGCCCTTGATGGATTCTCATCGTGGAAACTTCCTTGATGTTTAAGAAAATGTCTTGTATGCAAAAGAATGTTAATTCTAAGAATGACATTTCTAATGCAAAGCTTATGCTAGTCTTGAAGTTTAAACAAACTCTTTTTTTTGAAATGAGGTGGCCACCTCTTGTTAATGAAAGATAAAGCGAGCATACGATACCAACATATATGTGTCACGCTTCATTGGGAGTCAGCTAAACGCTATCTCATCAGAGTGCGCTTTCGAAATAAACCCTACTTCAATTAGGACTTTTAATGGTTGTAACTTGGCCTGGTTCATGGTTTTCAGAAAGCAAAGGATTTTTTAGGCTCAAAGTTTATTTGGTGCCCACCCCCTTCAAGATGTTCTCCATTCCTATATTCAGTTAACTCAACATAAGTGTTCACCCCTCACAAGGAATTTTGAAACGGTTAAGGAATCAATGAGGTTTTTCGGACATGGCAGTCGCTCACCTTTTATTCTTTTGATTCATTATCACACGACTTCGTTCTTGCTTTATTTTCACCATCATTTTTCATTATATTGCTATATTTTTCTTTCATCCTTTTTTCTTTTCTTTCTTTTTTTTTGCCATTTTTTTTTGAACAAATCGTGTGACCTTGCATTATCCTTGATTCGTTGGAAGTGATTGCGACTGCCTCATTCCATGAAGGATTACCATTGTGGTATCGCCATATTTTGTCCTCTTGGTAGGTGAAGAATAACCATCACGGTCTTGACTTTCCTCATCCTTTTGAAGGATAACCATTGTTGTATCCTTAGTTACATACCCTTTATGAGTTTTGAACACTCGATCAAGTTAAATGAACACTAGCCTGCCCCAGGGTTAAGATAAAGTTTTTTTTTTTATCAGAAAAGAAACTCCTACTTCAAGGCTCAAAGGGGTTAACGAGGGTCTATCTCCCTTATATCTCCAGTGCTTGGGGATTTGAAACAATGACTGTACATCATCAGCAGGGTTTTATTCAAAAACACACAATTAGCGATTTTTGCTTTTTTTTTCATCATTCTCCCTCCGCTCGTTGCCTAAGCAAGAGATAAGTAAAAGTTGGTATCGTAATCCCAAAAACATTTTTATGAGTGAAAACGAATAGATTACTTCAAGACAAACATAAACAATGTATTATGGTTTTCATTCGAAAATTAACAAATTTTTACATGCTAGCAATGCTTAAACAAACAAAGACATGTTACAAATGAAAATGCAATAAAGAACAGAATGAATGCCATTGTTGAGGAGACTTGACTCCGTATGGACTTATTGCTCTCGAATACCCCATCGAGACTTTAATTTGTGCATGACACCTCTTGGAGTGGATGTGGTGGTTCTGAAATTAACGAGGACTTGAACTCTGCCTTTGAATGTCCTACCACCTTCAGTTGAATGGCTAGGTGCCCCAGCATCGTAGCCACTTAGCATTATCATATGTTCCTTCCACACACTTTAGATTACTTCCCAGAAGAATGTTCCAAAAAAGGCGTACAAGAGTGGTGCATTTTTGCCTTACTTTAGGGATTTGAGCAATGTAAATGGTGCAAAGCTCAAGACCAGAATACGTCTTGCTTATCCCTCGGTCAGGAGCCCCAAATATATATACTAGAACAGTAATCACCATCATAAATGGAAGAAGCTAGTATGATCATCGAACTCAGGAGAGCTATCGGTGGTGAGGAATCCCAAAACACCAACCAAAATACCAACAATCCGGGATATAACTGAGCACAAGGCATTGAAAATACATCGGTTCATTCCTCACGTTCTCTTTGTTTCTATAGACAAGCAAAAGTCGTTGAGAAGGAAATTCCGGGAAGAGGTGCCCCAGGATATGAAGAAGAACCTTCGAGAATGAGAAATCTCTTTGTAGAACACTCTTGATTACCACATGGCAAAAGACTGACGAGATTGCACAAGAATTTGTAGTGCTTTAGGGATTCGAGCAATGAAAATGGTGCAATGCTCAAGATAAGAATACGTCTTGCTTATCCCCCGGTCGGGAGCCCCAAGCAACTTCCATATATGTACAAGTGATGATTACCACTTTGGCTTGCATGTCCAAACTATCCAGAGAGAGAATAAATGACCTTTACAGCTTTTTGATATCAGGCACTAGGAATAAACCACACAATGTCTAACTTGAAGGAGTCACGACCTTTTATGGCTTTCAAACTTTTCTCCATGAAGTGGAACTTTTTGTCAATTTCAATAATTAGGAAGCTTGAAGACTTCAATTCCCACATTGTTCTCATGATGTATAGTCTCCTTGACAGTAATAGGAATCTCAACAGTATTTCAGACATTCTTATTCATAAAACCTCCTTCTGAGTGAGATTGACATTTGCATTTGGCCTCTGAGGAACTTGTCTCAATTCTTCTTGTCAAAGAGAAAAATCTTGAATAACCTCCATGCACTGATTCACATTAGTCCCCATTTCCGTTCTTATCTTAATCAAAACCCCACGGAGTTGTTCCATTGTTAACTTTCAAGCACATAGCAGTGAGAAGTCAATTTGTTGTTGAAGTCAGAATTTGAATGGAAAGGGCCCTCATAAGCTGCTGAGAGAACTATGAAATGCATGATAGTATGAATGCATGTTTCATTTCTAAGGGATCCTAAAGTCTTTTCATCAACTTTTGTTTCTCTTTTATTCTTTTTTTTGTTGCATATAGTATCTTTTCTTTTTTTTTTTCTTTTCCATCTTTTCGGTTTTTCTACTTTTTCGTTTCCTCTTCTTTTTGGAAACAGACTTTAGAATCCCCCACAAATGAAGTGGACAAAGTAATGATGTTATGCAATGCAAAAGCGTGAGATCAAGGCCCGTATGATCTTAGTAACCACTGTACAATCCTCTGAATAACTGGTATAGGTCAGATGTCATGAGATCAAAGGTCCGACATAGGTACCACAAAACCATAAGAACAATAGTCACCATCAGAACAAAATAGTCACCAACGGTACCTGTCATGTATATCCCACCCACTCACAGGTGAATCTAGGTCAGGGTAGGTCAAAAGGTCTCCAGCGTTAACAATTCTCCTGAAACACCATCATTGTTGCAAATACATGCCAACAATGGTATCTCATTTGAATCTCAACTGGTCGTGGGTCTCATGATCGCAATCAACAGAACCTGACATTCTGTTGGTGTCATGACTATCCACTCTATCCTAGGTATCCTATGTGTCAACTCTGGACTGGGTATTGGGCCTTTTACCTCATAGAACATCCCACCCAGCCTGCAAACAGAGAAAATATGTGGTCCCCACGGGGACCCATAATATAGTCCAGATGCATGCGGAAAGTAAACATGATATGCAAGCAGGAAAATAAACATGATATGCAAACATATATATACAGGATGTAAACATATAAGCAAACAAAGAAACACCCAATAAACAAACAAATAAACAAAGGCTAGGATCAACTCGCTAAGAATGGACCAGCACAGGTCTATCACTATCCCCAGCAGAGTCGCCAGCTGTCGCTACCGCGAAAAATGGATCAGAGTCGCCACTAATATATTTATCCCATCGAGGGAAAGGAATACCAGGAAACCTAACTCAGAATAAGAACAAGGTCTTTCGACCAGAGAACAGGGCACGGGAGTCGGTTACGCGAGGGGAAGGTGCTAGCACCCCTCACGCCCATCGTACTCGATGGTATCCACCTATGTTTGTTTCTATCTAAAGGGTGTATATCTACGTCTAAAACCTAAATGCGAATGCATACAAAAGAAACATGGGGAAAAGAAGGACTTATTTACAAGTGTGCTCGCTTAGGCCCCGCGACCCAATGCCTACGTATCCTTTTCAGGAATCAGAGCTACCGTAGTTCGGCTCCATAGTTTCCATTTGTTTTGTGTTTTTTAGTTGAACCGAGGTTAAGGTCACAATCCACGATGCTCGACCTTTGGAGACTTATACGCCTATTTATGGAATGGGCTTAACTTGTTCTTAAGAGAAAAGAATCTTGGGTTTGTGTTTTTTATGTGACTACATGATGAACAAAACCCAATACAAGGTTTCGCACCACTTCATCACTTTGTTTTACTTTGAACCTTTATTAGGTGTTTTAAGTGTTTTTGGTTGGGTATTTTTTAAGGGAATTTATTGGCGATTTGAATCACATAAAAATGTATAATGGTAGAGAAACAGATTAGGGAATGAATCCCACTCATTTCTCTTCCATTATATAGTGATCGAGAAACAGATTAGGGAATAAATCTCACTCATTTCTCTCCCACTAAGTGAGTGAGAAACAGATTAGGGAATAAATCCCACTCATTTCTCTCTCACTTTTAGTAAGGTGTGATTCGCGTCTTTATTTATTAGTGTTTTAATGTTGAAAGAAAAAGAATGAAAGAGGGGAGACTAACCTATTTTATAGCCTAATTGTTATTCTAATTCCTATTTAAGATCTAAACTAAAATCTAAAGGGAATTAATAAGAAGAAAGTTGTTTAAGTTGACTAAGGTCAACTTTAACAACTAGGGGTATTTTAGACATTTCTCAAAATATGAAAATATTCACAAAAAGAAAGAATTAAAATCAAAACTAACCATGAAAATATTCATAAGTAATTTTGTAATTTTAAAACTATTTTTAAGAATTAAACTAGAGAACTAAGTATTTTTATTATTATGAGGAAACAATCAAAATTAAAGAAATTCAACAATTAAAATTCTAAAAAAAGCACTAACTATTTCTAAAATTCTAATTAGTCAAAAAACTATTTTTATCATTTTTTATTTCATTTAAAACTGATTTGTGAATCAAAAAGTAGAAGGGAAACAAAATTGAAATAAAAGAAAGTTTAGAGAAAGCAGGGGTGTATTAGTAAAAATGATTTGAACTAAATTCTAGTGTTGGCGCACTTGGGCTTCAAAACCTGGGGGTGTGGATAGGAGATGGCGCTAGGCCCAACTGCTCACGTGGCCCAGACCTACACATACCATTTTATTTTCTTTGTTTCAATTATTATTCTTCAGTATGTTATTTATTATTAACCATGGTTTTTATGAACAAATAAAATGTAAATGTGCATGTAACAAAATATCAATGGGTCAGCTTCATCATTTAAGCCATAAAGGACAAAATAGTAAACCTGACCCAATCACCAAGTGCCAACGCGTTACAATCATTATTTGAAGATAAAATAAAGCAAGAAAGTTGGAAATGGGACCAATGAACGCTTGACAACTCAGCTTGGCCGTTAAAGAAAAGAAAAAATAACAGACGCCGGAGATCACACTCCGGTCGTCTTCTCCGGCGGATCTCCACCGCGGCTACAACTCATAGCGCCCAGAAAGGCTCGAATCAAACCTCATTCCATTTGGATTTTCATGCTAATCTCGAATCTGAGCTTAGTTTTTGTTCATTCATTCTCTATATCCCAAACCGACAAGATATGCAAAACCCTAACCTATACAAACTTCCATGGAAACTCAAGATCCCTATATCAAATTAAACCTTATTCCTCATGGAGTCTAAACACGCAAATACACATTCAAACTGCGAGAGTTTCATTCGTAATCAAACAAGTTCGAGCTTCACAACAATCCTCATGCAAAAGCAGCCTATGCTCTTAATTCATATTACTAGTATGCTCAAGAGGTTTGAGAAAACGTACCTGATACGAATCTCGGATCAAAGTTAAAGAAAGCTGTACGAAGAGCGTCTGTCCCTCTTGATTATTGATTCACCACTCCATTTGTACGAAGATGATGATAGTTGCAGTGCTGATCAGAAAGATGATGAGGATCGTGTAGATGATGATGAGAGGTGAGAGAGAGGATATTGATTGTTATGGTTGTTGGAGTTTGACGAAGATGATGAGAGAGGTTGCTTGACGGAACTCAGAACCACGTCTTGATGATGAATGTAGAAGAAGATGATTGCTGAAGAAGAGTGAGAGATGGTTGATGCGAGTGGTGGTTGCAGTGGTGATGATCTTCGGACGAAGCTTGCGGTGATGGTGATTGAAGGTAGTGATGGTGATTAAAGGTTGTAGAGATTGATGGTGATGGATGAAGGTTTGGTTATGGAAGCATAGTGGTAGAAAAGTTTGTTAGAGAATGTAACCAACTTTCTCTTGGAGGGTGAATGAAGAGAAAGAGAGAGAACCACGAGAGAGAATAAAAGATTGAAGAGAGAGTTTTGAGAAAAGTGAAAAAAGTGAGAGTGTCCCCTATGAATTGTGAAGGGCTTTTGTTTATATAGGGTGAGTGTGCATATGGCTTATGATGTGGAGTGTTGCATTGGATGCTTTTTACAAACTTAGTGCACAAGGGTGACTTTTGTAGTAACCTTTTCTTTCACTTTCATGCACACAACAAGTTGTATGGTTGGCTGGGGTAATGCATAAGACCTGTACACATATGCTGCAAGGTTTTCCCATCATTAAGCTAAGAATAAACATGTCCATAGTGTCTTCTTTGCCCATTTATAACTCCAACTATAGTTCATCAAATGATTCAATCTTTGGGTCAATTTAAAGAGTACATGGCATATAGTGATTTTTATGTTTGGAGGTTTTTGAAATGATGCTTAGAAGTGTAGAAAAGTGGCCCTAAACTCATAGAACCATCCCTGCCAACTATGGGTGCGCGTGACCTGGCCTGGCTACACATTTTTGGAAAGATTATGACTTGGCCAGAGCTTGACTTTAGGTGTCTCTATCTTGGTCCACACATGTTCAAAATTATTAATCTTGGGCTCACTAGATAGAGGAATTGGCAAAAAGTGGTTTAGTATCAATCTCAATCCATATGGATACTTATAGAGCCTTAAAATTGACATTTAAAATGGCATACCACGTGTTTGACAAAATGCTTTGCGCGTGCCCTGGAAAAGTGCCTTTGTCTTGGCCAAAATGTGACTTGGTGAAGTCATGACTTAAAAGCTCCATAACTGATTTAATACCCACCCTATTTGCTTAGTTCTTGTTTCAATGGATAGAGGGCATGGCAAAGAATATAAAGGCATCAATAATACCTTCAAAAGATCTTAATAATTCCTTGAAACTCAATTGGAAAATGGCATGCCACGTGTTTGATCAAATGCGTCACGCTGCCCAGAATTTTGCCTTGCCAATATGACTTGCTTCAAATGAAAAGTTCCAACTTCAAACCTTCATAACTCTCCAACCAAACTTCCAATTGAAAAGTGTCCAACTACAAAGTTTTAGAGGACCATAAGATGAACATTTCTTATGTTGAGCTTGTTTTGAAATTCTTCCATCTGCCACGTGTAAATTGATGCTAAAGTGGACTGCTCAGCCATTTACAAACTCCTCAAAATTTTCTCTAAGTATCATAACTTTCCTTTTTTAGCATTTCCCATTTCAACTACCTTCCAAATTTGGAAAATTTGATTATTTCTTGATTTTATTTATTTCTTTGACTTTTCTTGACTGATTTTCAATCAAGAGTAAATATTTGACAATTGACCCTAACTTTGACCCAAAAGTCAACATTTCCTGATTTTTCTGATTCCAGATGAATTTCCCGATTAATCCGTTTCCGATTCAACTCTTAATCAGTTTTTAACCAAAGAAGCTTCAATGAATATTTCTTCAAGGTGACCATACTTCATACTCAAAATACCCTCCTGATTAAATTTTGACCAAAAAGTCAACAGGGTTGACTTTGGTCAAAACCCTAATTTGGGAGGCCTAATGGACTTGAGGATTGTATCTTTTAATCAAAACTTTGACTTGGAGATGATGAAACCCTGATTTTAAGAGGACTTCAATGGGAATGATGCCATACAATCCGACTTCAAATCTTCTCTTATTTTTTATCAGGAGTTTCTTCTGCATAAGCTCTTTTTCATCAATTTTGGATAGTAACCATGATATAGATGAATATAATGGATGAATGGCCTAGATGAGGTGTGCACATGAATGTAAGGTGAGGGCCAATTGGGGAATAAATAAGTGGGCAAATTTTGGGGTGCAACAGTTACATGCTGTCAAAATTGTGTTTTTAGGGCTGCAGGTACGAGGTAACCGGTTACCTAGGTGTGGTAACCAATTACCTGAGGTTACGTCAATGAAGAAGGGTGCTGAGATGGCTGAAAGGAATGATGCTGCGATTGCAGCTGCTTTGGAAGCAATGGCCCAAGATTTGGAACATCAGCCGAACGTTGGTGAGATTGCTGCTTCTCACAATTTGGCTACTTTCCAAAGAGAGAACCCTCATGTGTTTAAGGGAACTCATGATCTTGATGGCGCATTGAGGTGGCTAAAGGAGATTGAGAGGATCTTCCGTGTGATGGATTGCACTCCTAATCAGAAGGTTCGGTATGGGACTCATATGCTAGTTGTTGAGGCAGATGATTGGTGGCTATAGACCCGTAGGAGGTTGGAGGTTAATGGTGAGAAGATCTCTTGGACTGTGTTCCGCATGGAGTTCTTAAGGAAGTACTTTCCGGAGCATGTCCGTGGCAAGAAGGAGATTGAATTTCTTGAGCGAAAGCAAGGAAACAAGCCTGTTGTGGAGTATGCTGCTAAGTTTGGTGAATTGGCTAAGTTTTACCAACGCTATGATGGACCGAATGATTAGTTTTCCAAGTGCATTAAGTTTGAGAACGGTTTGCATCCGGAAATTAAGAAGGCGGTTAGTTATCAGTAGATTCGTATCTTCCCTGATTTTGTGGATAGTTGTCGGATTTATGTGGAGGACAACAATGCTCATTATCGTGTGATTAATGAGAAGATGGGTAAGAGTCAACAAGGCAGTGGTAAGCCTTATGAATCTCCGAGTGGAAAGGGTAAGCAGAAAGCTAATGAGGGCAAGAGATATAGTGGGGGAGATGTTCCTGCTGATGTTACGTACTTCAAATGTGGCAAGGTTGGCCATAAGAGCACTGTGTGTAATGTTGACACCATGAGATGTTATAGTTGTGGTGAGGTTGGACATACGGCACCTGCTTGCAAGCATAAGCAAATGGTGTGTTTCAACTATGGTGAAGAAGGACATATTGGAAGCAAGTGTTAGAAGCCCAAGAAGGAGCAATCTAGTGGAAAGGTGTTTTCCTTGTCAGGAACTCAGACCACTAGTGAGGATTCACTCATTAGAGGTACTTGTTTCATTAATAGCATTCCTTTAATTACTATTATTGATACCGGTGCTTCTCATTATTTTATATCTGTTGATTTTGTTGAACGATTGGGTCTTGTGTTGTTTGCTATGGACGGAGAGATTGTTGTCGATACTCCGGCTAAGGGTTCAGTGACTACTTCTCTTGTGTGTTTAAAGTGTCTCGTATCGATTTTCGATAGAGACTTTATTATTGATTTTGTTTGATTGCATTTGAGAGGTTTGGATGTGATCTTAGGGATGAACTGGTTAGAGCATAACCGTCTTCCCATCAATTACTATGATAAGCCTATGAGGTTTTCTTCTCCTGAAGAGGAAGGTGTTGAGTTGTTGTCTGCTATACAGTTGGGTTTGTTGGTGGGAGAAGATGTTCAAGTGTTTGTTTTGGTCGCGTCAATGTCTGTTGAGAACCAAGCGATCATAGAAGAGTTAAAGGTGGTGTGCAAATTTCCTGAAGTTTTCCCTGATGTAATTCCTGGTGTGCCGCCTGAGAGAGAAGTTGAGTTCTATATTGATCTTGTACCTGGTACTAGACCTGTGTCTATGGCACAGTACAGGATATCTGCATCAGAGTTGTCTGAATTGAAGAAGAAATTGGAAGAATTGCTTGAGAAGAGTTATGTGAGACCTAGTGTGTCGCCGCGGGGAGCTCCCGTGTTGTTGGTCAAAAGGAAAGATGGGAGTATGAGACTTTGTATTGATTATCGTCAGTTGAATACGGTGACAATCAAGATCAACTATCCACTTCCAAGAATTGATGACTTGACGGATGAATTGGTTGGTGCTCGTGTGTTTAGCAAGATTGATCTGAGGTCGGGTTACCATCAAATCAAAGTGAAAGATGAGGATATGCAAAAGACGGCTTTCAGAACATGTTATGGACATTATGTGTATTCCGTGATGCCCTTTGGTGTTACTAATGCACCTGGAGTATTTATGGAGTACATGAACCGTATTTTTCATGAGTATCTGGATCAATTTGTGGTAGTTTTCATTGATGATATTTTGATTTACTCTAAATCAGAATCAGATCATGCTGAGCATTTGAGGTTTGTATTGCAAGTATTGAGAGAGAAGAAGTTGTATGCCAAGTTGTCCAAGTGAGAGTTTTAGTTGAAAGAAGTTAGTTTTCTCGGTCATGTCATTTCTGGTGATGGCATTGCCGTGGATCCGTCTAAAGTTGAAGCCGTGTTGAGATGGGAAACTCCTAAGTCGACTACCGAGATTCGAAGCTTTTTGGGATTAGCTGGTTATTATAGAAGGATAGAAGGTTCATTGAAGGTTTCTATAAGTTAGCTCTCCCGTTGACTAAGTTGACGTGCAAGGGTAAGGCTTTTGTGTGGGATGTTTCTTGTGAAGAGAGCTTTGTCGAGTTCAAGAAGAGGTTGACGTCGGCACCGATTTTGATATTGCCTAATCCGGAAGAATCATTTGTGGTCTATTGTGATTCTTCTAAGATGGGACTAGGAGGTGTGCTCATGCCGAATGATAAGGTTGTTGCTTATGCGTCGAGGCAGTTGAGAGTTCATGAGAAGAATTATCCTACGCATGATTTAGAACTTGCTGCTGTTGTGTTTTTTTTTTTAAATTTGGAGGCATTATCTTTATGATTCTAGATTCGAAGTATTTAGTGACCATAAGAGCTTGAAGTACTTGTTTGATCAGAAGGAATTGAATATGAGGCAATGAAGATGGTTAGAATTATTGAAGGACTATGACTTTGGTTTGAATTATCATCTAGGAAAGGCTAATGTTGTTGCCGATGCTTTGAGTCGTAAGACTTTGCATATGTTGGAAATGATGGTTAAGGAGTTGGAATTGATTGAGAAATTCTGAGATATGAGTTTGGTATGTGAAGTGACATCTAAGAGTGTTCGATTGGGTATGTTGAAGATTAACAATGATTTTCTGGATAGTATCAAGGAAGCTCAGAAGTTGGATGTGAAATTGGTAGATTCGATGGTTGGGATCGATCAAGTTGTGAGTAGTGATTTCAAGTTGTGTTAAGGTTTCGTGATCGGATTTGCATTCCTGACGATGTGGATTTGAAAAGGGCTATTCTCGAGGAAGGTCATATGAGTAATTTGAGTATCCATCTAGGAGCTACAAAGATGTATCAAGATTTGAAGAACTTGTTTTGGTAGCCTGGAATGAAGCGGGACATAGCTCAGTTTGTGTATGCTTGTTTGACTTGTCAGAAATCGAAAGTTGAACATCAGAAGCATGTAGGATTAATGCAACCGATGGAGGTTCCGGAATGGAAATGGGATAAGATTTGTATGGACTTTGTGACGGGTTTGCCGAGTACCGTGAGAGGACATGATTCGATTTGGATGATTGTTGATAGGCTTACGAAGTCGGCTCATTTCATACCTATTAATATCACTTATCCAGTTTCGAGGTTGGTAGAGATTTATGTCCGTGTGATAGTGAAGCTGCATGGTGTTCCTTTGTGTATTGTTTCGGATAGAGATCTAAGGTTCACTTCAGATTTTTGGAAGAGTTTGCAAGAGGCATTAGGTTCTAAGTTGAGGTTGAGCTTGGCGTATCTTACTCAGACAGATGGTCAAACAAAGAGGACGATTCAGTCTTTAGAGGAATTGTTGAGAGCTTGTGTTCTTAAGCAGGGAGGTACGTGGGATACTTATCTTCCATTGATTAAGTTCACATACAACAATAGTTACCATTCGAGTATTGGTATGGCACCGTTTGAAGCGTTGTATGGTCGGAGGTGTAGGACTCTATTGTGTTGGCATGAATCGGGTGAGAGTATAGTGTTTGGACCTGAGATTGTTTGAGAGACTACCGAGAAGGTTAAGTTGATTCGTGAAAAGATGAAGACTTCTCAAAGTAGGCAGAAGAGTCACCATGATTAGAGGAAGAAAGATTTGGAATTCCAAGCTGGTGATCATGTATTCTTGAGAGTTACGCCGGTGAACGGTGTGGGGAGAGCCTTGAAGTCGAAGAAGCTCACTCCTTGTTTTATTGGATCGTATCATATTTCAGAGAAGGTTGGTAATGTGACATATAGAGTGGCTTTACCACCTAACCTTTCGAATTTACATGACGTGTTTCATGTGTAGCAATTTCGGAAGTATGTTTCGGATCCTTCGCATGTAATTCATATGGATGATATGCAAGTGCGGGATAATCTCACGGTGGAGACTATGCCTATAAGGATTGAGGACCGCGAGACGAAGACCCTTAGAGGCAAGGAGATTGCTTTGGTGAAGGTTGTTTGGTTGGGTGCTACCGGTGATAGTTTGACGTGGGAATTGGAGAGCAAGATGCGCGAGTCGTATCCTGAATTGTTTGTTTGAGGTAAATTTTTGAGGACGAAAATATTCTAAGTGGGGGAGAGATGTAACGCCCGTTTTTCATTTAAGTAATTTATTTAATTATGTGCTATGTGATTTATTTAATCATTAAGTGGTAAATTATATGCTTATGTGATATTTGTGTTATTTATCGAGTTTTAATAGTAAATAACATGAGTTAATGAGTTAGATGTATTATTAGGCCTAGGTTGACATTAGTAAGTGGGGGGTGTTAATTAAAACCCATTAGTAATTAGTGAGATATTAAGAGTTTCACAAAACAAGGGTTTTAGAGAAGAATATAATTAGAACTCATTTTGGGGATTTTGGTGAAAGAAGAGAAGAGAGAAGAGAAGAGGAAAATCTCAAGGTTGAAGATATAGTTGGCTTCAATCCAAAACCTAATGTAAGGGTGGGATTCTTTCATGCTAAAGGGATGTATGATGATGTTTATGGTGGGTTGAATTGTATGATTGAACCATGAATTATCTTTGTGTAGAAATGTTAGGGTTTATGAACAAAATGCATGAATTTGTGACTAGAAACATGTTTTTATTGATATTTGGTGATAGAGAATGGAAGATTTCGTGTTTATACATGTTTAGTTGATGTTTAGAATGAGTTTTGGCTGGGGACTGGGTGATTACAAAGTTGTGTTACTGTTATCATTTTTTTGCAAAATCACGCTCCCGCTAAGCGAACGTGGGTTTGCTAAGCGGATGTTGTTTCATCTGGGAAAATAAAGAGGCTCGCTGAGTGGAGCCACTCCGCTAAGCGGATCCTGTTTCGTAAAACTCCTCTGCCACACGCCGCTTGAAGAGCGGTTATTGAATTTTATGAGCATAAGTGCGCTTGAAGGCCACTAAGCGGACCCTGTTTCACAAAACCTGTCCAAACTTTAAAATGATGTATCTTTTGATCAGTAATTCCTTTTTGTATGCCATTTGAACCTCCGTGAAGCTGTAAATGATATCTTTCCATTGTATATGCTTTGAATATCTCTGGAAACTCTTGTAAATCCTTTTCTTGAATTGGATTTTCGTATGATGTAATTTCTGTAGTTGTGAGATGAATTGTTGTTGTATGATGATGCAACATGGTGGCGTGATAATGACGTGATGGATTCTTATGAATGGTGGTGATTTTCTTGTTGTTAAAGTTCGACATTATATGGATGATGTTCGATGGCATTTTTCAGTGATGATGTGACGTATTGTTCGTGTGGTATGTATTATGTTGGTGTGGATGTTGCATTCATTGTGTCATGTCCATTTGCATAAGCGACGGTGGCCTTTATCGAAAAAGAGACGGGGGCCTTATTGGCAAATAGCGACGGTGTGCCCAATGGAAAAATTGAGACGGTAGGAGTTTTACTCCAAATTGGTACCACATGCATTTGCATAAGTCGAGACGCATTTGTATGACATTTAATGTTATGTTCAATATGTGTTTGTATGATGTGCTGATGAGACGCTATTGAGATGTGATGATGAGATGTTTGCTTGATGTATTCATGTTTTATTTGTGATGAGAAGTGGTGATATATGTATGATCTTTACTATGCTTTGAATATTATCATACATTTCTTTATAATGAATGATATCTCACCCCTTCTATTTGAATGTTACCCTTTGTTGGTAACGTGAAGGTAATGCCGTTGAGTAGTCGAATACCTATTAGCTTGTGACGGTTTGTCGATGCTCTGATACGTAGCACTCGGGGGACGTCTAGTTTGTTTTAATGATGTCGAGTCTTACTGATGTTGTCTTGTCATTTCTTGTATTATGTTTGGATAAGGTTACCTCTTATGGATTATGTTGTTACATCCTATAGAGATATGTTGGATTCTTAGTCTCCCACGTTTGGCATGCATGACTTGGATATTATTGTTGATGTTGTTCCGCTGCGATATTATGACTTTTTGAGTATTGATGTTAACTGGATGTGACATTCCTCCATATTACTTGCTATGTATCTATATGTATGTGAGCATGTTTGTGATTTGTTTTAGACGAAATTGTGACGCCTCAAATATGATGTTCGTTTTGAGACTTTTATACTCTGATTTTTATGTTTTTAATTACCGGGTAGAGTTTGGGGTGTGACAAAATGCGACAAGCAATGCACGACCTTCATGACCGAGTCAGGGAGCTATTACTACAACGTAATGCCCTTCGGACGTAAGAATGCCGAAGCGACATACCAACGCATGATAAACAAAGTATTCCAAGGTGAGATCGGCAACACACTCGAAGTGTACATGGACTACATGATCGTCAAGTCGCGAGGAGATACCAACCACACCGATCATGTCGAGCGTGTATTCGATCGAGCAAGGCTATTCAAAATGAGGTTCAACCCAGAAAAATGCACCTTCGACGTCCGAGCTGGAAAGTTCCTCGGGTTTTATCTCACCGAGCGTGGGATCGAGGTAAACCCCGACAAATGCCGAGCGTTTTCCGAACTCCCCACCCCAAACACAAAAAAATCCATCCAAGTACTAAACGGGATGCTCACCGCTTTGTCGAGGTTCGTCGAAAAATCCGCCCAGCACGCACTCCAATTTTTTAAACTCTTACAAAAAGAAGCATCCTTCGAATGGACCAAGGAGTGCGAACAGGTTCTCCTCCATCTTAAGCAAGTCCTATCTCAACCTCCGGTCTTAACTCGACCATACGAAGGGGAAATACTATACCTCTATCTGGCAGTCTCGAAGGAGGCTTTCAGCGCGGCCCTCATACAAGAGACGAAAGACGGCCAAAAACCCATATACTTCACCAACAAGGCCCTCCAAGGACCCGAGGTCCGAAATCAGCAGATCGAGAAGGTTGCTTTGGCCCTGGTCACCGCCGCTCAAAGGCTTAGATACTACTTCCTGGCCCACACTATCATCGTTAGAACGGATCAACCCATCAAGCAACTCCTTGGTCGACCAGATATGGCCGGTAGAATGCTCAAATGGTCGCTCGAACTATCCGAGTTCGATAACCAATACGAAAGCAGGAAGGCTCTAAAAGTACAATTCCTAGCCGACTTCGTCACCGAGATGACAAAGAACGAAAGCCAGCCCTCTACTGCCGACATATGGACCATCTTCATCGACGGAGCCTCTAGTTCTTCAGGAAGCTTGTAATCGAAGTTTCCCTAGTTCTGTCATTCCCCACCTTGAACAATTAGGCGAAATACGAAGTTTTCCTAGCCGAATTACGACTAGCCGAACACATCGGTGCCCGAGAAGTTGAAATCTACACCGACTCTCAGCTCGTCGCCTCTCAGGATGACGACGATTACTCGAAGAAGAACGACACTCTCATTGAATACTTGGCACTCGTCAAAGAAGAAATGAAGAACTTCGCCCGAGCAGACGTCAAACATGTCCCCCGCGAGCATAGCACCCGCGCAGACGTCCTATCCAAGCTCGAGAGCACCAGGAAAAATGGAGGCAATAAATCTATAATCCAGGAAATCCTCTCAAGACCGAGCGTAGGCACGCCTCCCGCCATGCTCGAGGTAAACGCCAGAGGAGACAGCCGATGTTGGATGACCCCGGTCTACAACTTCCTAACTAAAGGGGAACTTCCCACCGACCTGAAGGAAGCTTTCTCGACTAAAAGAAGGGACTGCTCGTACGTCATTGTCGAGACAAATTATACAGGCGCGAATTCTCTATCCCCTTACTCAAGTGCATTGACACGTCCCAGGCCCAAGAAAACTTACTAGAACTCCATGAAGGAATAAGCGGCCAACATCTCGGCGGACGCTCCTTAGCTCAAAAGGTCCTACGAGTAGGTTACTATTGGCCGACCATGCAACAGGACACCAAAGATCACGTCCAAAAATGTGACAAATGTCAGCGTCACAGCGACATGAATTTGGCTCCACCTCACGAACCGAAATCACTCTCCTCCCCGTGGCCATTCGCTTGGTGGGGAATGGATCTCCTCGGCCCCTTTCCCGTCGGTTCGTACCAAAACAAGTACCTCATCGTCGCTGTGGACTACTTCACCAAATGGGTTGAAGCTGAAGCACTCGCAAAAATCACATCACAAAACATACTACGTTTCTACAAAAGGAACATCCTCGCCCGCTTCGGGGTACCACAAGCAATCGTAACGGACAATGGCACGCAGTTCACCGACATGAAATTTCAAGAATTCGTAACCAAACTTGGGACGAAACAACATTTCGCCTCAGTTAAGCATCCTCAGATCAACGGGCAGGCCGAGGCAGCCAACAGAGTAATCCTTCGAGGATTAAGACGCCGGCTAGGCGAAGCCAAAAAAGGATGGGTTGAGGAACTCCACAGCATATTGTGGGCCTACAGGACAACAGTGCACTTTACCACCGGAGAGACTCCATTCCGATTGACTTACGGGACCGAAGCAGCCATACCGGTGGAGATTAGAGAACCCTCTCGCCATACCGAGTCCTCGCTCGAGGAGGAATGGAACAACTAAGCAATGAGAGAGGAGCTCGACCTGGTACCTGGTCGAGGAAGTCAAATCAGGGGCATCCCTCCGTGAAGCAAACTGAAACAGCAAATAACCTTGCGACACAACGCTAAGGTCATAAAGCGCGAGTTCAAAATCGGCTCACTAGTCCTACGCAGGAACGCAAAAGACTCGTGCGAAGGCAAACTCGCCTCCAATTGGGAAGGCCCATACCGAGTCTACGACAAAACCGAGAATGGCGTCTACTACCTCGAAAACATACTCGGGGAAAAACTTGCTCGACCTTGGAATGCTAAGAAACTCAGACGATACTATAGCTAAACCATCCAACTTTTATCCGGCGGATCCTCATCGACAACGGCTCCTCGGCTAAGGACTCGCGTCGTGGTACAGACGCGCACATCTCCATGGCAACGACGGACAAAAGCATGCCCACACGAGCACGCATCGTTCTGGCGGGGAAAACTACACCTAGATCGACCGCCGCCGTACCATTTTGGCATAACCCCAGCTCGCCACGGGATCGTTCATGCCACGAGCACTTGACCCCGACCGCATCCTCGTGCTCGTTATCAAACGAAGTCAACCCATTTACCCGCCTCTCCCCCACACAGCCGGGCGTTTATGGTCGAGCATTACAAAATCCAAACTTGAGCCAAGTAAACAAAACTTGCAATGAATCTGACGGGCATACATACATTTCAAAATAAAGAAAAAACACAAGTATGCAAAAAGATAATAAAATTCAAGTAGAAAGAAAATCGGCCAAACGGTCGGCAATATCCAAATATTACAAATGTACGGGCACGCAGAGTCCAAAAAGAGAAAACAACACAGATAGGCAAAGCCCTCATCCAACGGTAATAAAAAAATGGCACGTAGGCCGAACATAAAACGGACACGTAGGCCCGGAGAATCACACTTCTTCTTCTTCTTCTTCTTCTTCTTCTTCTTCCTCTTCTCCCTCCGAGGCATCGGGAACCAACTGCCCATCAATAATCCTCGACCTCAAACAAGAACCCTCAGTGATGAGGCCGGGATTCAGGACTTTCAGCTGGTCCACTGCGATGGCAAAACCCGCTTTGCCCATCTCAAGATTGTTAATTCGCAGGGCCTTAATCTTTTCAACCAACTGAGCACGAGTCTCCAGGTCCCTTACCTCGTCAGGCTCATCGTCGGCGGCTCTCCATTTGTCCTTCACGTCCTCGGTCAGCTTCTCCTTCTCCTTCTCCCACTCCTCGGTCTTCGCCTGCAGCTCGGCGATCTTTTTCTTCAGTTTGTCCTTAGAAAATCCAAAGGAAATCTCCATATTTGAGAGTTTGTCCTCGGCAACCTTCTGGGAATCCAGAGCTTTCTTCAAGTCAGCCGCTAAGACCGTCTCTCTATGCGCCAGGACATAGGCCATCTCAAGCACCCGCATCATGGAAGCACTGTCTTCAGGCAAATGCTTCGTCCGGGTACTTGGAGCCATCTCCTCGACCATCTGAGCATCTGCAAAGACAAACTCACAAGAAACCGGTCGAAGTAATTTGGCTGATGTTTACGGTGATTTCCGGTAAACAACCGCTAGTCTTCCAAACTATAATAGATATGATTTGGTTACTCGCAGGATCGACTAGATTGATCCTAGGACATAGTCAAAAAGGTTGTTATTCATGATAGTTCGAATCATGTCTATGGTTGGCTTGTCTCGAAATAAGAAATACTTAATCTAAGAAATAAAGATTAACAATCACCTTGTTATACACGTAAATATAACATCAGCGAAGGGTAAGATAAAGATAAAATATAAGACAAAACTGTAAAGTGCAAGAATCTTAAAGTGTAGAAACTTAAATGCTTTGAAACTAAATAGAATGAAAATAAAGAGTGCAGGAATGTAAATGACAGAACGTAAACGAAATGCAATAATATCAAAAGATACTTGAATAGCGAAAGATACAAATGTATTTAAAATGGTGTTGGTGTCATACGTACATTTCTCAGCGAAACTCGTTCTCTTAACACTTGATACTTGAGTAATATGTGAGTGATTTGTACAAAATGAACACACGGAATCCTAATACTAAGACCCTTATTTATACTAAATTCGACCCTAACGGTCCTACACTAATCTGATGCCACGTTACTCTCGAGAATCCTTGGGATGCCATCTTTCTTTGTGCATTTATAAAAACTACTTCGAAATTCAAATCCTCCCGCCTGAATCTTCTTTCGACACGTGGCAACGTAATCAGAATCGAGAATGCCACAAAAATACGTCGAGCTTCAGTACTTTACATATTTCGTAAAAACGTTTAAGTCCCCAAAGATGATTCTTTTCGAATTTAGCTTGAGTGCTAACTGTCTCCGTTCCAACTTAAACCATCATTCTCGAACATGGCCATCAGTAGCCATTTTTGATCTCAAAGATGGTCATCAGTAACCATCTTCCTTCAAATTTCAAACCTTCGAAGGATATTCTTCCCAAACGAAATCTTCAGCTAACAAATTGCCCCCAATAAATGTCTGTTTCGAAAACAAGAGAAATAGGTGTTTCTTGTTATAACGAGATTTCGTTTTACTTACTTCTTAGAGTTCCAAGACTATTGACTGACGTCATAATCATTTATGACTCTGTTTCCAAAAACGTCTTGTCATTTTCAAAGATGTCTTCTCATAACTTACATTCCCACATTCTGGTCTTACTTCATGATCATTACTCCTATATACTAGGAGTAAAGCTAATAATTATTCGACCGCCGTTGGATTAAATCAACGCCTGCCGCGTGTCTCTTGGCTTTTACCCAAAAGATTTGAAAGGGTTTCCGTTAAACCTTTAAATACTTGAACTTCTACCTTCATATAACTTTCACTTCTATCTCCTCATTCTCTCCACAGAAAAGAACATCTTCGGTTACATTCAAACCCATTTCCCAAATCAAACTTACCCATGGAGTCTTCTTCCAATGTTCTTCAACCCGTTCTAAAACTTCAAAATCCTATGCGGACAGGAAATCAAGAACACATACCAAGTCCAAATACTGCAGAGGCGCGCGCCATCTATGCTTCTCAGGTAATCATTCCCTTTGAACTTTATGGAAAAACTCATGCCTTCATGGGTCCTTTACCAGGAGAAAATAACTCCTCTTTGAATAAATTCTTTCCTGCTTATTACAAGACTGGGCCTTTAGTTAGCAAGAATAGAATAGACGATGAAGGTCACCCAGTCTCAGCTAACCCTGATAGCCCAAAAGAGACCTCAACTGAAACTCCTTTGGCCTTAGAGAAAATTAGGTTAAACTATGTAACCAATTTTGTGAAAGTCTTTAGGTCAATCCCTTTAGCAAAGGATCCTGAACTGTATCATGCTTGGCTAACGAAGGTAGAAAAGCAAAAAGCGCCTTTCTAGAAACAACTAGGGATTTATGATTTAATCCAATTATCCAAAACAGGTTTAGAATATAACCAAACCATGTTAGTAGCGTCAGTTTACTTCTGGGATGCTTCTCACAATACTTTTCACCTTCCATGCGGGATGGTTACCCCTACCCTCTTCGATGTAGCTGCCATTACAGGGCTTCGACCAACTGGGAAAACCTTCGAACCTAATTTCATGGATACTGACACCATCAATTTTAATGAAGCAACAGTCACGTATACTGCCTTCATTCAACAATACCACAACGAAACGGACCCAGACGTTTCTGACGAAGAACACATAGCATTTCTAGCACTTTGGCTCTCGAGATGTGTCTTTTGCTCTAGGTCCATACAAGTAGCAAAAAGATATCTTTGCATGGCTAACCAGTTAAATGCTGGGATAAAGTTAAACCTAGGCCAATTAATTCTAGGATTTCTTTATGAGAATCTTGGTGAAGCAACGGACCTCGTTAAGAACTACAAAACAGGATCTCTTCTTTTCGCTGGTCCTTTCTGGCTGTTGCAACTATGGCGTAATGCCACTTTCGAGGCTCACCTCCCATATAAAAAATGTTGTGGATGAAGAAAGTGCAGCCATAAAGGATCGAACAGTGGAAGGAACCAGATTGGCTTACCTAACTCCAAAGGAAGAAAGTGGAAAACTTCGTGAAACCTTCCTGGCATTCATAATGATGTTCGCTGAACGTCATCAATTCACTCATTCGATGGTTCCATTCGTACAACGTAAGGTGGGTCCCGAATGGTTTACTCGAGAATTTCCAGCAACTTCTCCTGATCAACAAGCTGAATCTATGGCCATTTGGGAAGCTTTCCTCACCCCAAAGTTGTTATATCACCGACTCCAATCTCCCAAAAGTCACTGCTGTCTCCTCTGCTATCAACCAAATCTTGTTTCAAGATAATTTGGGTTGGTTCAAACCAAACCAAAGTGTTTGTGTGACAAAAGGAATCACATGTGTCTACACACTTCGCATCTGGCAGAAGATGAATATGAATAAAAAATCTCCCGATATGTTGGCATCACCACTTTGTCTCCCGTTTCCTTCGAGCCTGCTTTTTATTCTATCATTGATTTTCATCAATGGTGGACAGAATATTATTCTGCGCAAATCTTCGATGCTGAAAGCCTTACTCGGGAACTAACTGCAGCTTTTGCTGATGTGCAGGAGAATTTCCAAAAAGGTACTTCGACTCATACTAAAGAAATTCAAGCATTTCAAAAGTTCTTTGAAACTATCTACAGGCCTGATGACCTTAGTCGGACCGTTCGCGAGGCTGCGGTTACTTTACGTGAAAAGTTTTCTGCTAAACTGGATAAGTTGAAATTGCCTACGTCTGTTCGACCTGAACTACGTTACAAAGTGGCTTTTGAACTTCATCCTCCAAAATTTCCTCCACTACCTAGTGCTGATTTCGGTGTGGCTTTAAGCCCTCCTTTTCCAGACTGGTTTGTGTGTGGGAATCCTATGAAAATTCTTCAGGAACAAACTAAAAAAACGCGCTGAACAAGTGGTCCCGACTATGCACACCTTGGAAACTTTCAAAGGACATCTTCATATAGATCTTGAGCATGTTCGTGTTTTGACTCCAATGCCTGAAGGTTGGGATTTAGACAATCCTTCGACTAATTCCTCCTTTTTCATTGAAATACTGATTTATATTTTGCTCACCGCTATTGCTCGAAAGAGACAAATCAAGGAAGCCCCTGTACAAAAGGGTTCTGGAACTTCGAGGAACACCAGGGCGAGTGAGAGTGATTCTGTCACCACTGGCAAGAAACCTACGGTACATGGATACCTTATATTTTAACTTGTGAAATTTAATGAATATCACTCACTTGGTTTTAATATGTACTTCAGAGCTCAAAACCTCCAGCGCCTCCAAAGCGAAAAGTTCCTCCAACAGCCGACTCAGATGATGAAGATAAATCTCCTCCTCGCACCAGACAAACGATAAATAAAAGACAGAAAGCTGCCACCCTTTCAGCCAAAGGAAAGGGATCTGGGACTTCGAAGCTCACTTCTTCGAGTGACAAGGTATCTTCTGAGGACTCACCCTTGAAGGCTGCTAGCACTATCCCTATTGTGGAGAGTCATAACTCCAGTCCAGACAACATTCGGACCAAGGTATTTTGGGTTTCACAATTTAACCATTTCTTTACACTCTAATTCTAATGATTAAATTCATATTTTACCTTGTAAATGTAGGATGATGCTGGTACCGCTACTTCTGATCTCAAAGCCTCAAGTTTACATATTGACCTTGACAAACTTCGAGGTAAATGTCTGCTCTTTCGAATGACAGATGAATTTTTCTGCCTTTTTCGTTTTAATCGATCCTGAATGTCCATCACATGTGTTTCTCAACACAAATCTCATGTGCTTTCTCCCGTTCTCGAAGACACTCAACCTCTTGCAACCATCATTCCGACTGCATCTGTTGAAGAAAGCCATTCAAATGATGAGTCTCCACCCATTCATCAAGATGAAACTATGGAGGAAAATCCGCAATGTTCGAATAGTATTAACGCGGCTGGACAACCAACTGGCAGCGAAGACACTATATCTGAACAAGATGCTGCAGAAGAAACTTCCAAACTGCCTACACCTGGTTCTGACGAAACTTCGAACCTTGGGACTACAGTCACTCCTGTGACTACTTCGAAGAAAGCCCCTGCGATGCCTACTCCCTCAGAACTAGAGCAACTCAAGAAAACTGATCCTGTGAGCTTCCTCAAGACCATGATGAGTATTGATAGCGGTTCGTCCCTTGGAACTCCTTCGATTGTCTTGGCGGGTGCTGGTGACAAGGATGATATTCCTAAACTCCTTCATCAGATAAGAGAGAGGTTCTTTGAAACCAACCCCGTCGAAGCTCTCAGCAAGGATTCCACCAAATATTATGGTCTAAACAACCTTCTAAAGAAAGTGGACTTACTTCTTGTTCCAGTGGAAGTCTCAGAAGTAATTGTTTTATTGAGTTCTCTGATTGAACAACTCCAATCTAATCTCCTTCGAAAATGGGATATTGACGGACAACTCACAGCAAAAATGACTTCTCACAGTTCTTCATGGAAAGCTGCTAACAATGCAACGAAGAAGGCTGACACCCTTAAGCTCGAGTGTTCGAAGAACCAGCGAGAATATGAAGAATGTGAGGCGAATATCAAAGCCTGGAAACAAGAAATTGAGCAACTCAAAGGGAAGATAAAAGATGCCCAGTCTCGTCAGGTAAAAATCCAAAAAACCAATCAAGATGAATTAACTAAACTGGCGCAGTCGGGGATTCGACACTTCGAAACGGCACAGAAGCTAGTGCCAGAGATCGAAGAACTGAAAAGACAACAGGCATTGATCGAACTTCATATGTCCTTATGGGAGACCCGATACTCGAAGAAAAAGATAATCTTCCCAGGGATTTTAATTAGTTGCTTCGAACCTTGTACTCCCTTTTGTGCTGCGTACTTATTTTGTTTTGTAATCAAATTTCTCCAAGAATATATATATGTGCAACTTTATATTTCAATCTCCCCACATATTTTATTTTGCAGTTGTCATAAGTAATGCCTTAGCAATTCTCTAAAACTTGCCAAAATATACTTTTTCACTGTCACAGTAATTTTAATAAATGTAACCACGTGACATGATTACCCTTCGCAGCCCTTTGAGCCTAGATTTGACGTTTCTACTACCCTTAGCCGTAACCATCATTGAAAGATGACGTCACCTTTTTCAAAACGTCTATTTGAGACGTGCGTGCATCAGTTCTCATCATGATTACACTTCAACTTCCAAGGGCGGGAAACGGAGGAAGCCATAACTTCTCTTTGGAATACCAAACGCAGTCCAATCAAACATTAAAAATGAACCGTTCATTTACTACCAACTTATTCTATATAAAGGGTTGGCATTCCACTTCTTCCTTCACACTTTCTTCAAACTCTTGCCCAAAATTTTCGTTTCTTCTTGCATTCTCTCAAATACAGAGTCAGATAAAACCTTTTCCAACCTTTCTTCCCCAAATGGCACTACCCCTAACTTATGCTAACATCAGGGCTTGCATCAAGAAAGAATTCAAGCTCTCTGAAGAAGAATTTGATGAAAACTTTATAAGTATCAGCGCCCTCTTTGCTAACCAAGAGCTTGAGTTTTACCATGACATCCTGGAGGGATCTGTTTATCCCAATATGTTAGCGGACTTTTGGATGTTTGCGTCTCTGCGCATAGATCCGGAAGGCAGAACCACTATCGTCTCTGAGGTTCGAAGGGCCCATATTACTATCACTCCCTCCACAATCTCCAACCTGCTAAGATGCAATAACTCTGGAGAGACTTTTGATGACAATACCTTCAACATGACCACCCATCTTATGTTGAGGACTCTTATGGACAATGATCCTTTCAGCGCCAAGGTCATTAGGGTTTGGCACCAACTCCTCGTGGGCAACTTTCGTCCATGAAACCATGATCAAAATAGCATCATGGTGGAGGATTTGGAGTTTATACTCTATGCCCTCCGTGGGAAGAAAATTAACTTTCCTCTGATGATCTTTAAAGGACTTGTTGATGCAGTTTCTATGGCTTCTGCTCGGCAAGGTGTAGTAACATGTCTTCCATATGGAAGATTCTTGTCCTACATGTTCCTTAAAAAGGGGATAGTGAGAAGGATGCGTAGATCTGGATCCTTGGACATGTTCGAGGCGGAAAGCTTGCCCCTGCTGTCCCTAGAGGGTTTAGATCAAAGGATCAACTAGGAGGTGGGTTGTTTTAGGCTTCATGTTTTGAATTTTGTAATCCTCAATGTTCATGGGAACCACCTTCTCTATAATGAATGTACTCCTTTGATATTAAGGAAAAAATATTTTGACGTTTCTTTGTCTTCTTACTGTATTTACCATGCATGTTTGTTTGAAGATACATCCATTTTGGTGTTAGTTCAACCATTTTGGCCTACGTAATATACTTCAAATATCTACGTTTTCGCAAGAATCTTTACTTCATGCATGCTTGGTTTGTATCTTTTCAGATACTTTCCATTTACCCTTAAAATTCTACGATCTTCTGCCAATTCTTCTATCTCATAAGCGTTATTTGAGAACACTTTCAAGATTTGAAAAGGGTCTTCCTAATGTGGGGACCATTTACCTATCGCCTGATTCTTTCGATCTATAGGTAAAATAGCTTTCCAAACTAAGTCATTACTGATAAACGTTTTACCTTTCACCTTTTTATTGTATGCTCTGGACACTCTTTCTTTTTGTCTTTTTATCATCTCCAATGCTCGAAGTCTGTCTTCGTCCAAATCTACTAATTCATTCATCATCAATTCCCAGTAAGTGTTTGGAGGAATTTCTGCTTGGCTTTGGATCCTAACTGATTGCAGGTATATCTCAATTGGGAGTACTGCATCATGTCTAAACGTCAATTGGAAAGGTGTTGTGTTTGTTGCTTCTTTTGGCGATGTTCGACAAACCCAAAGCGCTTGGTCCAAAGTTTTATGCCAATTATTGGGTTTTTTCCCTACATGTTTCTTTATAAGACCAATTATTATCTTATTTGCTGCTTCGACTTGTCCATTTGCTTGAGCATAGTAAGGTGTATAGGTAAACAACTTGAACCCCATATCTTTGGCGAAATCTTGCATCTTTCGCCCAGTGAACACTGATCCTTGGTCTGTGGTTATACTTTCTGGGATTCCGAACCTGTATATAATGTGTTTTTGAATAAACTCAATCACAGCTTCCTGATCCACATTCGCAAGTGGTATCGCTTCGACCCATTTTGTGAAGTAGTCTATTCCTACCAAAATATACCTTTGACCTCTAGAAGACTTGGGGTGAATTTCTCCTATTAAATCTAATGCCCAACCTCTAAAAGGCCATGGTTTTACTATTGAACTTAACTCGTTTGCAGGAGCATGTTGAATACCTGCATGTTCTTGACATTCCTGACATCCCTTTGCAAATTCTATGCAATCTTTCAACATAGAAGGCCAATACATTCCGTATCGAAACAAAAGCCATTTCATTTTGTGCCCCGCTTGGTGCGCACCACATGCTCCGCTATGTACATTTGAGAGAGCCAAATATGCTTCTGCTTCGCCCAGACACTTTAATAAAACTCCTTCGGGAGTTTTCTTAAACAACTCATTTCCCATTAAAAAGTATGATAAAGCTCGATATTTTACCTTTCTATCCGTGTCTGTCGAAGGATCTTTTAAATAGTTCACAATTGGACTTCTCCAATCTGTGTCTGCTAAAGGGTCTATATTCAAAACTTCAAACTCTTGTTTGTTGGCAAAACCTAATTGTGGATTCTCCAAGTCACTTGGGGAAAGCCTGGTAGCCATTGCCTTGCCTCTTACTTCGATCAGTTCTTCTAGTTTTTCTTTTGATACCCTGTATCCTGAAGCTAACTGTGCCAAATCATTCGCTTCTTGATTTTTCACCCTTGAAACGTGATTTAAATCCACGTACTCGAATTTTTTGAGCAGCCTATTTACTATGACAAAATACATGATCAAATTTTCTTTGATACACTTGTATTCTTTCGTCAACTACTTAATCACTAGTTCAGAGTCTCCTTTAATTTCGACTCTAGTTGCCCCCAATTCTAACAAAGCTTCAAGTCCAGCAATCAGTGCTTCGTATTCAGCTTCTTTATTGGAGCATAAGGGACCTTCAATTTTGTACTTGAGCTTTGTTGGAATTCCATCAGGAGAAATTATTAGTACTCCAACGCCAGTTCCTTCTTTATGGGTTGAACCATCGAAGTATAGCTTCCAAGGCTTCAATTCTACGTATTGTTGAGGGTTTTCAACCACTGCATGGTCAACAATGAAATCAGATACGATCTTACCTTTCATTGCTTTAAGGGGTTGAAATATCAAAGAGTACTCAGTAAGGGCCAACGCCCATTTGCCAATTCGACTATGCAATATATTCTTTGATAGCATGTGTTTAATCACATCACAATGAGACGAAACATAAACATCAACTGGCTTTATATAATACTTTAGTTTGATACAAGAGAAATATAGACAAAGGCAGAGTTTTTCTATTGCACTATACCTAGTCTCTGCATCATTGAGCACTCTACTTAAGTAATAAATTGCTCTTTCGATGCCATTATCATCTTCTTAAGCTAACATGCTACCTATTGTATTATCTGACGTTGAAATATACAGGCGCATGTGTTTCTTCCCATTTGGGGGAGATAAAATTGGTGGATGCATCAAGTATTGCTTTATCTTTTCGAAAGCTTCTTGATGTTCGGCACGCCATTCAAACTTTCCTTCCTTTAGTCGAAGTAAAGGAGAAAAAGCTTGCGTGCGTCCACTCAAGTTAGAGATGAATCTTCTCAAGAAGTTTATCTTTCCCAGTAAAGACTGTAATTCTTTCTTCGTGGATGGTGGCTTTGTCTCCATAATAGGCTTTGTTTTATTTTGATTAATTTCTATTCCTTTTTTATGGACAACGAAGCCCAGGAAATCTCCAGCCCGCACAAAGAAAGCACATTTAAGGGGGTTCATCTTTAAGCCATGTTTTCTCATTCTCTCGAATGATTGGCTCAGATGATCCAGATGACTGTTATCCGAAACAGATTTCACCACAATGTCATCTATGTATACTTGCATGAAAGTTTCTATAAAATCATGGAATATAGAATTCATTGCTCTTTGATAAGTTGCCCCAGCATTTTTTAGACCAAAAGGCATTACAACCCATTCGTAGGTGCCTATGGCCCCTGGGCAACGAAAAGCTGTTTTAGACACATCTTCTTCTGCAATGAAGATTTGGTTATACCCAGAATATCCATCCAACATACTTAAATTTTCGAAGCCTGCGGCTGAATGTACTAACATTTCTGCCACAGGCATGGGATATTCATTCTTAGGCGTTTATGCATTAAGATCACGAAAATCTATGCATACTCTTAATGAACCGTTATTTTTAATAACCGGCACAATATTAGCAATCCTGTCGACATACCTTGTAGTTCTGATGAACTTGCATCGTATAAGTCTTTCGATCTCTGCTTTGATCTTCGAATGAATTTCTGGTGCGAACCTTCTAGGAGTTTGCTTGATGCGCTTTTTCCCTTCCTTTATGGGCAACTTTAATTCGACCAAATCTCGCCCTAGACCAGGTATCTCGTCGTAATCCCATGCAAAGCAATCTTTGTTCTCCTTCAACAACGCGATGACTTTTGCCTTCAAGGTTGGCTCTAGTTTTGCACTGATGTATGTTACCCTCCTCTGATCTCCATCTCCGAGATTTACTTCTTCGAGTGGGTCTTGGGCTAACATTTTGATATTTTCCCCCATTGGGTCTTTCTCGAATCCCAAGGGTTCTTCATCGTAGATTGCGTCTAATCTTTGACTCGATTCTTCTCCTGAGATCACTTCGACTTGAACTGGATCTTCAAGGGATTGAGGGATCATGTGTATCCCTGAATCTGTCGTTTCTTCCTTTCTTGGAACTGCATTAACCATCATGTTTGATAATTCAGCTTCGAGAGCCGTTTTTCTTTTGTTTTCGGATGTATAAGCCGAAATCTTTTCGAAGAAGGATGACTCAGACATCATCAACGTCATCATCCCAGCCTGTTGGTCGTATTGTTGGATAATGCTCTATTGGTGCGGTATCTTCTGGACCGTCCATTATTTCTCTATTCCATTGGAATCCATTAGGATGTAAAGACAAATAGTATAAAGCATTTCTGTTTGGAGTGTATATATCTTTAGCAGCATGGCAAGGTCATATGTTTGCCAAATTCCTGTCGAAACTAGTTTTATTGACCTGATTGACTTCAGCCATGTTGTAACTTTGATCTCCTTCGATGTTCTCTACTATGCCATCTTCTCTCCAAATGGTTAGTCTTTGATGCATCGTCGAAGGCACAGCCGCCACTCCATGGATCCACTCTCTTCCAAGCAAAAGATTGTAATTAGCCTTTGCTGGTATCACCATGAACATCGTTGGTCTCGTGACTGAACCCACTGTTAGATTTACTTGAACAACTCCCAAGATTTCCCTATTTTGCCTTCATAGTTGGACAGAACCATGTTATGTGGTCTATATCAGTATCGAACATACCAATTCTCTTCAACATGTATTGGGGCATTAGGTTCATTGCTGCTCCCCCATCTACTAAGACTTTGTTAATGCGAACATTCTCAATCTTGGCTCTTATGTAGAGTGGTTTCAAATGATTCCTCATACCTTCATCAGGCCTTTCGAAGAAAGCGTTCTGCTCTTCGACTGCCCCATTGTTCAGCATACAATAACACACAGGTCTATGTCTTGCCATCTCTTCCTCATCAGCTTCCTCACAATCTTCAACTTTAGTTTCTTGATTAAATTCATGAGGGAGTACTGACACAACATTGCAATTTAAGTTTATCGACGATACTCCATCTGAGTCGAAATCATTTGTCATCCTATCGTCTTCCTTCCAAGGGCTGGAATGCATTTTTTCTTCTTCTTTCTCATTTTCAGAATCAAACAGCTTACGCTCCACTGGAGGTTTATTTGTCCTTGCCCCCTGCATTGGGATTTGATTGCTACTTGATTATCCCGTCTCCCTTGGTTTGTATTCCCTTTGGGCTTTCTTCATCCTCTGGTGCCTTCTCCATTGTGATCTGGACATAGGATTTTTTCCTTTGTAGTTCTCCAACCTATACATCTCTCGATTGGAAGTCTGGAATTGCTTCCTATATGCCATTGCAGTTCTTCCTCCTTGGTCCCAACTTCGCCATTTGTTAGTTCTGGCACCAGCTTGCATCCATCTATCCCTGGGTATGTCGGCAGGAACTTTGAATGTGACCCTTCGAGCTCTAGGGTATGGGCTGTCAGGCCTCCTTGATGGGGTCCTGATATCGAACCCGTACAAGTTGGGACGAAGTCCTTGAGTTTCCCGACCCATGTAAAGATACACCCTTTCGAATGATCTTGCTAGAAATTCATCATAAACTGCTCCACACATAGGGCACAATCAAATCTCAGAGTTATCGTTGTGACATCTGACCAAGAAACCCACCAAGCTTTCTTCAGTCCTTGGGTACACCTTGAGCAATAAGTTTCCTCCTCTCCAAGGCTGCTCCATTCTTTCTCGCAGGGCCCTCTCAAAATTGGCTTGAACCCTTCGATTCAGCATAACTGAACATCTTGGGCACATCAGCATTTTTCCACCATTTTTCACATGACAATCCCAGAGATAATCCTTTAGACTGTTCCCTCTTGGTGGGATTTCAATATTTCCTTTCTCCCTTATCAGCCATTTTTCTAGTTCTTCTATTTCAGATAAAGGCCGTCTAATATTGACCATGTTAACAACTGCCGGAGGAGCCTCGGAAATTCGTATCTGCTGAAGCTTCACTGTGAGGTCTTTAGTGGCCTCACTTGTTTTTCCTTTCAGATCCTCAGTCATCTCAGCATCAAAGGATTCTTCAACATCAGTATTGAAGATCGAATTGGCATTTAGGCTTTCAGTAGCCTGCTTTCCACCTGAATTTATCTCCGATTCAGCAGCATCAATTTCAGATACTTCCACCATGTTGACATCAAGTGGTTCACACAAGTCAGTGTCAGCCACATTCAAAGGATCTGTGTCAACCTTCATATGATTCTTGGTTTTGTCAGCGAACTTCAGACGTCCGTCCTTGATAGCATTCTGAATTAGATCCCTGAAAAGAAAACATTGTGAAGTTTTATGGCCTAAAAAACCGTGATATTTGCAAAAACCTCGCTTCTTTCGTTGTTCTAACGGAGGAACTTTTGAATTGGGAGGTACTATCATCTGGCCATCTTTTACTAATAAGTCACATATTTCGTCACATTTAGTGACGTCAAATGTATAAGTTTTCTTAGGAAATCTATCGCTTTTATCATTCTCTACTGGATTTTTTCCATTAGAAGGGGTGAGCAATTTGCAAGAATAAGGTGGCGCCTCTTTTAACTCAGCAAGATCTATTTCGACCTCTTCTATGCTGTATAAATCTTCGAAAGGTTCGCCATCAACATCGGCTGCTTCGACGTATGCTACTCTCTCCTTCTTATAACTTTTACTTGCACTGGCCTTTTCTGCTTTTAATTGTTCGACTTGTCGAACCCTGTCTGCCAATTGGGCCATATCTCTAAGGTATTGAGTATCCAGTTTCTTTCGAATTGAATAATCTAGGCCACCTGCAGCCATCTCAACTAATTCATGCTCTGGGACAGTCGTGAAGCATCTTGATTTCAACAAATGGAACCTGTTTAAGTAATCGTCTATAGATTCCATGAACTTCCTCTTGATACTAGCCAATTCTTTCAGACTTATCTTGGTTTGACCCATGTAAAATTGTTCAAGGAATAATCTCTCCAAGTGTGCCCATGCATCTATGGAATTTGGGGGCAAAGTAGTGAACCAAACAAAAGCATTTTTTGTTAGCAAACTAGGGAAGTATTTAATCCTTAAAACTTCGTTCCCTACTAGATCCCCTGCTTCCGTCAGATATCTGGCTATGTGCTCCACGGTAGACTCATTGGTGTCCCCTGAAAATTTAGTAAATTTTGGTACTTTGGTACCCCTTGGCAATTCCGTCTGCATGATATATTCTGCTGTTGGGGATGTATAATTTGGGCGTCGAAGCCCGGTATTAAGGCCATTGTTAGCCATTATTCTCTCTATCATGGCAGTGAGATTGTTCTCTGTTGCCAAATTGTCTCTCCTAACCCTATGGACCACTTCGTCAGGATGTTCGTTTCTTCTTACTACTACCAGATTAGGCTGTTGCTGGGCAACTGCTTGTTGGCCAACGTTAGTCGTTTGCCTTCGAGTTTCTAAGTCTATCACTTGGTTTTGTTCGACTGGTGTTGGTCTAGGTGGCGGTACTGTGGCTCTAACTTGTTCTAGAATGGGTTCCCCTTCCTGATAAGTTGATTGGTTGCTCCTTCGTCTATTTTGTGGAACTCCTAAAAAATCTTCCATTCGATTTATTTGAGATGATATTTTCTAGAAAGTTTTCACATTATCCTGGTTAGTCCTAGCAATGTTTGTTGCTAACGGATTCAAGATGGAGCCCAATTCTTTAGCAAGAGTACCTAACATATCATGGTTACTTGCATCCATTTCCTGTCGAAATGCTGCTTGACTACTTGTGGTAAAAGGGGGTACTTGGGCAGAGAAGCCAGTATTCTGTGCGCTTCGACCTATCGAACTGACATTCGGTGAAAATGCCGTCGGGTTAGTTGTAGTGTATGTAGACCCTGTTCCTCGTAATCCTGTCATATATGAATATGGCATTCCATATGGATTGTTGTGTCTCCAACCTTTGAAAGTTTATGATGGTCCTGGGGAAAATAACTGACTTGCAGCATTTGTCGAGAAAGGTGGTATCTCACTTGCGCTGATGAATGGAGGCGCGGTGGTCGAACTCGAAAATGGTATAGTCCCTGTTGTTCCTGTTGTATTTTCGGGTACCGCCTGGGAACTACCTATGGGTTCAGATCCTATCGAAACTGGTATAGCCTGCACCTCTTGAGTAGAAGTCGAAACGTGCGTAGAATTTGTCGCTATTGTTCCTGACCCTTGTGGGGGATCTTGATTTCCCCCTCCACTGGCCGCATTGACCATTTTCTTGTTGTACCTTCGTTTAGGAATCAGTTATGCACTGTTGGTTAATTTACCGTTCCTAAGGTTCATACAAGGTCTTGATATTTTCTAGACAAAACAAAACAATCAATTAATAACAATCTGTTTGACACTGTCCCACTAGGCGTGCCAATTTGTTTACGGTGATTTCCGGTAAACAACCGCTAGTCTTCCAAACTATAATAGATATGATTTGGATACTCGCAGGATCGACTAGATTGATCCTAGGACATAGTCAAAAAGGTTGTTATTCATGATGGTTCGAATTATGTCTATGGTTGGCTTGTCTCGAAATAAGAAATACTTAATCAAATAAATAAAGATTTACAATCACCTTGTTATACACGTAAATATAACATCAGCGAAGGGTAAGATAGAGATAAAATATAAGACAAAACTGTAAAGTGCAAGAATCTTAAAGTGTAGAAACTTAAATGCTTTGAAACTAAATAGAATGAAAATAAAGAGTGCAGGAATGTAAATGACAGAACGTAAACGAAATACAATAATATCAAAAGATACTTGAATAACGAAAGATACAAATGTATTTAAAATGGTGTTGGTGTCATACGTACATTTCTCAGCGAAACTCGTTCTCTTAACACTTGATACTTGAGTAATATGTGAGTGATTTGTACAAAATGAACACACGGAATCCTAATACTAAGACCCTTATTTATACTAAATTCGACCCTAACGGTCCTACACTAATCTGATGCCACGTTACTCCCGAGAATCCTTGGGATGCCATCTGTCTTTGTGCAGTTATAAAAAACTACTTCGAAATTCAAATCCTCCCGCCTGAATCCTCTTTCGACGCGTGGCAACGTAATCAGAATCGAGAATGCCACGAAAATACGTTGAGCTTCAGTACTTTACAAATTTCGTAAAAACGTTTAAGTCCCCAAAGATGATTCTTTTCGAATGTAGCTTCAGTGCTAATTGTCTACGTTCCAACTTAAACCATCATTCTCGAACATGGCCATCAGTAGCCTTTTTTTGATCTCAAAGATCGTCATCAGTAACCATCTTCCTTCGAATTTCAAACCTTCGAAGGATATTCTTCCCAAACGAAATCTTCAGCTAACAGCGGAGAAAAGCACGGGGGAAGCACGAACACCCGGTCCCAGTTCCCTTGGGAACACCTTCAGCATCCTCCTCGCGATGCCTCTTCGTCCTCCTGGTGTCAGTACCAACGGCCTCTTGATCAAGGATAACCACCGAGTGGGGAGAGCCACCACTACCACCACTACTGCGAGCTTTCGGACCCATCCTCGTCAGATTTTCTTCTTCGACTTCCTGGGGTCGTTCACCAGCTTAAGAAGCTTCTCGTTGACCAATGCCATGTTATCAGCAAAATTAAGGCAAATTGGTTAACACCGAGCAGACATAACAACACATCAAATAAAAAAGCTATTTGAACGACCTAACAGGGCTGTACTTTCTGCAACCGGCTCACACGACAGAAGAGCCTTAGTGTTTATTGCTCGGGCCTCCTAGATGACCTCTCCATCCTCGCCAATTACCGCGTCACCTGCCCTCGTTACCCGGTGTGCCAGAACGAAGCCCTCCAAGTAGCGACACAAGGTCGCATAGGGCGCCCTTGTGTCGCTACGTGGAGGGCTTCGTTCTAAGGATGAATATCCCATGCTTGTGGCAGAAATGCTAGTAGATTTAGCCGCAGGCTTCGAATATCTAAGTATGTTGGATGGATATTCTGGGTATAACTAGATCTTCATTGCAGAAGAAGATGTGTCCAAAATAGCTTTTCGTTGCCCAGGGGCAATAGGCACCTACGAATGGGTTGTAATGCCTTTTGGCCTAAAAAATGCTGGGGCAACTTATCAAAGAGCAATGAATTCTATATTCCATGATTTTATAGAAACTTTCATGCAAGTATACATAGATGACATTGTTGTAAAGTCTGTTTCAGATAACAGTCATCTTGACCATCTGAGCCAATCATTAGAAAGAATGAGAAAACATGGCTTAAAGATGAACCCCCTTAAATGTGCTTTCTTTGTGCAGGCTGGAGATTTCCTGGGCTTCGTAGTCCATAAGAAGGGAATAGAAATTAATCAAAATAAAACAAAGGCTATTATGGAAACAAAGCCTCCATTCACGAAGAAAGAACTACAGTCATTACTAGGAAAGATAAACTTTTTGAGAAGATTTATCTCAAACTTGAGTGGACGCACGCAAGCCTTTTCCTCCTTACTTCGACTCAAGCAAGGAAAGTTCGAATGGCGTGCTGAACATCAAGAAGCTTTTGAAAAAATCAAGCAATACTTGATGCATCCACCAATATTGTCTCCCCCAGAAGGGAAGAAGCACATGCGCCTGTATATCTCAGCTTCAGATAATACAATAGGCAGCATGTTAGCACAAGAAGATGACAATGGTGTCGAAAGAGCTATTTATTATTTAAGTAGAGTACTCAATGATGCAGAGACTAGGTATAGCGCAATAGAAAAACTCTGCCTTTGTTTATATTTCTCTTGTATCAAACTCAAGTATTATATAAAGCCAGTTGATGTTTACGTTTCGTCTCATTGTGATGTTATTAAACATATGCTATCAAAACCAATGTTGCATAGTCGAATTGGCAAATGGGCTTTAGCCCTTACGGAGTACTCTTTGATATTTCAACCTCTTAAAGCAATGAAAGGTCAGATCGTATCAGATTTCATTGTTGACCATGCAGTGGTTCAGCACCCTCAACAATATGTAGACCTGAAGCCTTGGAAGTTATACTTCGATGGTTCGACTCATAAAGAAGGAACCGGCGTTGGAACCCTGATAATTTCTCCTGAGGGAATTCCAACAAAGCTCAAGTACAAGATTGCAGGTCCCTTATGCTCCAACAACGAAGCTGAATACGAAGCACTGATCGCTGGACTTGAAGCTTTGTTAGAATTGGGGGCAACCAGAGTCGAAATTAAAGGAGACTCCGAACTAGTGATTAAGCAATTGACGAAGGAATACAAATGTATCAAAGAGAATTTGATCATGTATTTTGTCATAGCAAACAGGCTGCTTAAAAAATTCGAGTATGTGGATTTAAGTAACGTTTCAAGATTAAATAATCAAGAAGCAAATGATTTGGCACAGTTAGCCTCAGGATACAGAGTATCAAAAGAAAAACTAGAAGAGCTGATCGAAGTGAGAGGCAAAGAAATGGCCACCAAGCTCTCCCCAGGTGATCTGGAGAATTCACAATTAGGTTTTGCCAACAAAGAGGAGTTTGAAGTTTTAAATATAGACTCTTTAGCAGACACAAATTGGAGGAGTCCAATTGTGAACTATCTAAAGGATCCTTCGACAGACACGGATAGAAAGGTAAAGTATCGAGCCTTATCATATTTCTTGATGGGAAATGAATTATTTAAGAAGACTCCTAAAGGAGTTTTGCTAAAGTGTCTGGGTGAAGCTGAAGCATATTTGGCCCTCTCGAATGTACATAGTGGAGCATGTGGTGCACACCAAGCGGGGCACAAAATGAAATGGCTTTTCAGAGGTTGGGCACTAGACTTAATTGGGGAAATTCACCCCAAGTCTTCTAAAGGTCAAAGATATATCCTGGTGGGAATAGACTATTTCACAAAATGGGTCGAAGCGATACCACTTGCAAATGTGGATCAGGAGACTGTGATTGAGTTTATTCAAAGGCACATTATATATAGATTCGGAATCCCAGAGAGTATAACCATAGATCAAGGATCAGTGTTTACTGGGCGAAAGATGCAAGATTTCGCCAAAGAAATGGGGTTCAAGTTGTTTACTTCTACACCTTACTATGCTCAGGCAAATGGACAAGTTAAAGCAGCAAATAAGATAATAATTGGTCTCATAAAGAATCACGTAGGGAAAAGACCCAAGAGTTGGCATAAAACTTTGGACCAAGCACTCTGGGCCTGTCGAACGTCGCCAAAAGAAGCTACAAACACTACACCTTTCCAATTGACGTTCGGACACGATGCAGTGCTCTCAGTTGAGATATACTTGCAGTCATTCTGGATTCAAAGACAGGCAGAAATTCCTCTAAACATATATTGGGAATTAATGATGAATGAATTGGTAGATTTAGACGAAGACAGACTTCGAGCGCTGGAGATGATAGAAAGACAAAAAGAAAGGGTGTCCAGAGCATACAATAAAAAGGTGAAAGGTAAAACATTTATTAACAATGACTTAGTTTGGAAAGTTATTTTACCTATAGATCGAAAGAATCAAGCACTTGGTAAATGGTCCCCACACTGGGAAGGACCCTTTCGAATTTTAAAAGTATTCTCGAATAACGCTTACGAGATAGAAGAGTTGGCAGAATATCGTAGGATCTTAAGGGTAAATGGGAAGTATCTGAAGAGATACAAACCAAGCATGCACGAAGTAAAGATTACAAAAACGTAGATATTCGAAGTATACTACGTAGGCCAAAATGGTAAAACAAGCACCAAAATGGCTTCGTGTTCAAGCAAGATATGTGGTAAATGAAGTAAAAGACAAAGCAATGCCAAAACATATTTCATTAGAAGAAGAAGAGTACATCCATTTGGGGATTTTTGTTTCCACCAACTACAAAAATAGAAGCATACTAGAGGCTATCAAAAAGAGGCATTCAAAAGATTTTGGATAATAAAAACTAAGGCCTATAACACCTCCGGCAACGCTTCAAACAAAGCACCCTCTAGTTGATCCTTTGTTCTATACCCTCCAAAGATAGCAGGGGCAGGCTTTTTGCTTCGAACATGTCTAGGGATCCCGACCTGCGCATTCTTCTCACTATGCCCCTTTTGAGAAACATATAAGATAAGAATCTTCCATAAGGAAGGCACGTCACCACACCTTGACGAGAAGCAGCCATGGAAACAGCTTCGACAAGCCCTTTGAAGATCAGCAATGGAAAGTTTATCTTCTTTCCTCGGAGGGCACAGAGTATAAACTCTAGATCCTCCATCATGATGCTGTCTAGGTTATGGCTTCGTGGGCGGAAGTTGCCCACTAAAAGCTGGTGCCAAAACTTAATGACTTTAGCACTAAAGGGATCATTTTCCATGAGGGTCCTCAACATACGGTAGGTGGTCATATTGATGGTGTTGTCATCAAACGATTCTCCAGAGTTGTTACATCTCAGCAGGTCAGAGATGGTTGAGGGAGTGATGGTAATGTGAGCCCTTCGAACCTCAGACACGATGGTGGTTCTCCCTTCTGGATCTATGCGCAGGGACGCAAACATCCAGAAATCTGCTAACATGTTGGGATAAACAGACCCCTCCAGGATTTCGTGATAGAACTGGCGTTGTTGATTAGCAAAGAGTGCGCTGATGCTGATGTGACTCTCTTCAAACTCTTCCTCAGAATGTTTGAACTCCTTTTTGATACAGGCTCTGATGGTATTGTAGGTCAAGGAGTAGAATGCTAACGCTTTATATAGAATACGTTGGCCAAAAAGAACGGTTCATTTTTTAGTGTTGATTGGACTGCGTTTGGTATCCCCAAGAGAAGTTATGGCCTCCGCCGTTTCCCGCCTTGGAAGTTGAAGTGTAATCATGATTGAAAACTGATACACGCACGTCTCAAGTAGACGTTTTGAAAAAGGTGATGTCATCATTTAATGATGGTTACGGCTAAGGGAAGTGGAAACGTCAAGTCTAGGCTTAAGAGGCTGCGAAGGGTAATCATGTCACGTGGGTGCATTATTAAAATCATTATGATAATAAAATAATTTTGGCAATTGTTAGAAATTGCTAAAACGTTACTTATGACAACTGAAAAATAAGATGTGTGGAAGATTGAAAGATAAAATTGCATATATATTCTGGAGGAAGTTCGATTGCAAAATAAACTAAGTACGGAATACAAAGGGAAGTACAAGGTTCAAAGTAACTAATTAAAATCCTTGGGAAGATTATCTTTTATCTTCGAATATTGAGTCTCCCATAAGGACATATGACGTTCGATTATTGCCTGTTGTCTTCTCAGTTCTTCGATCTCTGGCACTAGCTTCTGTGCCGTCTCGAAGTGTTGAATCCCTAACTACGCCACTTCAGTCAATTCTTGCTGATTGGTTTGTTGGATTTCTACTTGACGAGATCGGGCATTCTTTATTTTCTCTTCAAGGAGTTCAATTTCTTGCTTCCAGGATTTGATATTCGTTTCACAATCTTCATATTCCTGCTGGTTCTTCGAACGTTCAAGCTTAAGGGCGTCAGCCTTTTTTGTTGCATCGTTTGCAGCTTTCCAAGAAGAACTATGAGAAGTCACCTTTGTTGTGAGTTGCTAGTCAATATTCCGTTTTCGAAGAAGATTAGATTGGAGTTGATCAATCAGAGAACCCACTAAAACAATCACTTCTGAGACTTCCTCTGAGACCAGAAGTAAGTCAACTTTCTTTAAAAGATTGTTTAAGCTATAACATTTGGTGGAATCTCTGCTTAGAGCTTCGACGAGGTTGGTTTCGAAGAAATTTTCCCTTATTTGACGAAGGAGATTAGGAATATCATCCTTGTCACCAGTACCCGCCAGGACATTAGAAGAAGTTCCAAGTCCAATGGGCGAAACGTTATCAACATTCATCATGGTCTTGAGGAAGCTTACGGGATCAGTTTTCTTGAGTTGCTCCAGTTCTGAAGGAGTAAGTATGGCGGAGGCCTGCTTCGAAGTAGTCACAGGAGTGACTATAGTTCCGAAGGTCGAAGTTTCATGAAGACCAGGTGTAGGCTGTTTTGAAGTTTCCTCTGTAGCATCTTGCTCAGATATAGTATCTTCGCTGCCAGTTGGTTGTCCGGCTGCATTATCACTATTTGAACATTAAGGGTTCTCCTCCATATTTTCATCTTGATGAATAGGTGGAGACTCATCATTTGAATGACTTTCCTCAGCAGGCACAGTTGGAATGATAGTTGCAAGATGTTGAGTGTCTTCGAGAACTGAAGAAAGCACGGGAGATTTGTGTCGAGAAACACCTGTGTTGAATAGTTAGAATTGATAAAAATGGAAAGTTGCAAGAAATTCGTCTGTCATTCGAAAGGCAGACATTTACCTCGAAGATTGTCAAGATCAATGTTTAGACTTGAAGTTTTGAGATCAGAAGTAGCTGTGCCAGCATCATCCTACATTTACAAGGTAACATGTGAACCTAATCATTGGAATTAGAGTTTGAAAAAATGATTAAATTGTGAAATCCAAATACCTTGGTTGGAATGTTGTCTGGGCTTGAGTTGTGACTCTCCACAATGGGGATAGTACTAGCAGCCTTCAAGGGTGATTCATCAGAAGATACCTTGTCACTCGATGAAGTGAGCTTCGAAGTCCCAGATCCCTTTCCTTTGGATGAAGGGGTGGCAGCTTTCTGTCTTTTCTTTATTGCTTGTCTAGTACGAGGAGGAGATTTATCTTCGTCATCTGAAGCAGCTGTTTCAGGAACTTTCCGCTTCGAAGACGCTGGAGGTTTCGAGCTCTGAAATACATATTAAAACCAAGTGAGTAATATTCATGAAATTTCACAAGTTAAAATATAAGGTATGTATGTACCGTGGGTTTCTTGCCAGTGGTGACAGAATCACTCCCACTCGCCTCGGTATTCCTCGAAGCTCCAGACCCTTCTGTGCAGGGGCTTCCTTGATTTGTCTCTTTCGAGTAACGGCTATGAACAAAATGTAAATCAGTACTTCAGAAAAGAAAGAAAAGTTAGTCGAAAGATTGTCTAACCCCCAACCTTCGGGTATTGGAGTCAAGACGCGAACGTGCTCAAGACCTATATGAAGATGTCCTTTGAAAGTATCCAAGGTATGTTTAGTCGGGACCACTCGTTCAGCGCGTTTTTTAGATTCTTCCTGAAGAATTTTTATGAGATTCCCACACACGAACCAGTCTGGAAAAGGAGGGCTTAAAGCCACACCAAAATCAGCACTAGGTAGTGGAGGAAATTTTGGAGGATGAAGTTCGAAAGCCACTTTATAACGTAGTTCAGGTCGAACAGACGTGGGCAATTTCAACTTATCTAGTTTAGCAGAAAACTTTTCACGTAAAGTGACCGCAGCCTCACGAACGGTCCGACTAAGATTATCAGGCCTGTAGATAATTTCAAAGAATTTTTGAAATGCTTGGATTTCTTTAATATGAGTCGAAGTACCTTTATGGAAATTCTCCTGCACATCAGCAAAAGCTTCAGTTAGTTCCCGAGTAAGGCTTTCAGCATCGAAGATTTGCGTGGAATAATAATCTGTCCACCATTGATGAAAATTGATGGTAGAGTAAAAAGAAGGTTCGAAGGAGATGGGAGACAAAGTGGTGATGCCAACATATTTGGAGATTTTTTACTCATATTCATCTTCTGCCAGATGCGAAGTGTGTAGACACATATGATTCCTTTTGTCATATAAGCATTTTGGTTTGAGTTGAACCAACCCAAATTGTCTCGAAACTAGATTCGGTTGATAACAAAGAAGACAGCAGTGACTCTTTGGAGATCGAAGTCGGTGATATAACAACTTTGGGGTGAGGAAAGCTTCCCAGATAGCCATGGATTCAGCTTGTTGGTCGAAAGAAGTTGCTGGAAATTCTCGAGTAAACCATTCGAGACCCACCTTCCGTTGTACGAATGGAGTCATCGAGGGACTGAATTGATAACGTTTGGCGAACATCATTATGTACGCCAAGAAGGTTTCACGAAGTTTGCCAGTTTCTTCTTTTGGGGTTAGGTAAGCTAGTCTGTTTCGTTCCACTGTTCGATTCTTTATAGCTGCACTTTCTTCATCCACAACACTTTTGTATGGGAGGTGAGCCTCAAAAGTGGCATTAAGCCATAGTTGCAACAACCAGAAAGGACCAGCAAAAAGAAGAGATCCTGTTTTGTAGTTCTTAACAAGGTCTGTTTCTTCACCGAGATTATCGTAAAGAAATCCTAGAATTAACTGGCTTAGGTTTAACTTTTTCCCAGCACTTAGCTGGTTAGCCATGCAAAGGTATCTCTTTGCTACTTGTATGGACCTAGAACAAAAGACGCATCTCGAAAGCCAGAGTGCTAAAAACGCAATGTGTTCTTCGTCTAAGACATTTGTGGTCGTTTCATTGTGGTATTGTTGAATGAAAGCAGTATAAGTGACTGTTGCTTCATTAAAATTGATGGTGTCAGTATCCATGAAATTGGGGTCAAAGGTTTCCCCAGTTGGTCGAAGCCCTGTTATAGCAGCTACGTCGAAGGTGGAAAGTATTATGAGAAGCATCCCAAAAATAAACTGACGCTACTAACATGGTTTGGTTATATTCTAGGCCTGTATTGGATAACTGGATTAGGTCATAAATCCATAATTGTTTCTGTAGCAACCTGCCCTAAAAATTAATGTTTTAGAGTCGCCACCTATTCTGAAGGGCGAATAGGAAACCCTACGCAGTTTAAGAAATCTTGGTAAGTTATTATAGTCAGGTTGAGGGAAGGTGTTAGGCACCCTCAACCCTTTCCTATTGGCTTTGAATCTAGGGTAACAGTTTTATGGCTAAAATATTGAGGTTTAATAGCTAAAGAAATGAAAAGGGCGAAAAGTGAGATTTGGAGGAATTGAGATTTTAGGGAGGGGACTCGCCTTGGTTATCCAAGTGCCTATGTATCTCCTTAGGGAGAATCAGAGTCAACGTTGTTCGGGCACAGGGTTGTACGCCTTAGAATTAGTATTGAATGGTTTGGAGGCTTTTTGAATGGCCTATCGTAGTTTTGAGTTTGTAATTTGAAAGGCATTTTGAATTGCCTCATTGAAGGATGAAGATCCGTAGTATCGTGGTTTTGTGTGTTTTTTGGATGTTTGGGCGTACAACCCTGATTTGATATGGCACCGTTAGATGTGATGATCAATAGGTTTGATCAGTATAGCTAACGGATTGAGGGGCATTGCTGGTTACTCAGATCGATAGATTGATCTTCGCGGGCAGCAAATTAAAATGTATTTTAATTTATGTTTTTATCTCTCGCCTAATGCGACTAATAGATTTAGTCGGGTCGAGGAGAGAATTAATTAATGTTTTATTATTTTATCCCTCGTCTAATGCGACTAATAGCTTTAGTCGGGTCGAGGAGAGAATTAATTAATGTTTTATTATTTGTTGCCGAATGGGCAATGGGACTGGACAAACCCTAATATTATAACCTTTATAGGATTTTTATGATTTTTAATAATTAATTAAATAATTAAATCGAGTAAAATAATCGGGAGATAAATCCTAAATCCTAATACTAACCTAATCCTAATTTTATCCTAACCTAATTAATAAATTAAATCTATACACATTTAATTGAGTTATATACAAACAATATATATAAAAAAATAAATAAATATATGTATAAAACCTGGATCGGATCCGGTGTGTGTAGCCTTTGTATGTTCATGATGTATGCCTTCCTCCTGGAGCGTCAGATCTGGATCTGGTATGATCCTATGGTTGTGATGTGAAGGTGCATGTTGTATTTCCTAGATGGCTGCGCACCGGATCTGTAGGTGACTCAAAACCAAACGTTTTGCAAAAAATATTTGTGTCTCCTGCAAGGTTCGAACCGGCGCTCCACAGATTGCGACACCATTACTTTAACCATCCGAGCCACTTGCATTTGTTGTAAATCCGGCGATCTCATGGCATGTTATAAGAAAACACAATTTCCCTTTTTTTGTTTCACAACCCAACGCCCTTCTTCTTCAGAAACATGTTCTTCCCCAACCATTTTTTTTCAGCCCAGAATTAAATTCAAAGCTCATTTTCACCTTTTCATGACAACACAAATAAACGAAATCAACCACACGCCAAAGCAAGAGTGAGGCGATGCCGGGATAGTCACGAAGATTGTTGTTCGGTACGAAGCGTATTGGGATCGAGACAGAACAATTGACGGTGGGGCTGAGTGCGACCGGCGGTCTTGCTGAGGCGGCGGTCGCTGGGTTCGGTTGCGAATGGAGGAGGGGCTGCCGGCGGCGTGGGTTTGGTGGCTGGCTGGATGCGATCCTCGCCGGTGGGTGAGAGTTGCGGCGAAGATTGATGGTGCTGATCGTGATTTGGTGGTGGCCGTGCACCTCCATGACTATGATTGTTTCGCTGCCTCTACAAAAGAAAACAACACCAGAAAGATCTAGAAACTGTAATGAATAGTGTGGTTGTTCTAATCCTTTTTCTTTTATTATGCAGGATTAGTTTATGAATAAAGTTTAATGATGTAGGCTATGGGTTTGCTTTGAAGCTCCAGGTTCACGTGGCTGTGCTTGTTGCAAGTAGAACGATGATGAAGATGTCGACGATGATGTCTTGGACTCTGCCTTTTCCTGTACAGACTTTACGTGAATCAAAAAAAGTTAGTAGCTTTAGAAATTGGCCTCTTAAAAGTGGTAAAAGTTATATGAAATAAGGATTCATTCTTTCTCTTTCCCCCCCCCCCCCCCCCAATGTCAAAAGAATTTTTTTTATTTATAATGTTTAAGTTAGGATTTTTCCATACCTAATGGGCCTATTGCCCAATTAGCTTAACTAAAAAAATATATATAAATAACAGAATGATAATAAAAATCCTAATAATACTAATATTAAAATTAATAGTAATAATTCTAATTATACTAATAATCTTAATAATAATATTAGTTGGTTAAATAAAATTGCAAAAGGTAATAACAGTTAATAAAATTACAAAAATAATCGAAAAAACAAAAAATGTCAGTAAAAGCAATTATATCTAAAACGACATAAACCTTGTAATAATTGGGTCCAATGTTTAGATCCCAAAACACCCGCTACTTACGCCTTTGTTTTAACTCAACATGGTTTATAAGAGAGCGGGTTTGACAATAGAAATGTCAAACCCCATAACTCTTAATTTTGAACCTTGATGGATTAGCAGACGTAGATTTGATCAGGCAAATTTTGGGGTATGACAGCTGCCCCTGTTTAATCTTCTTAAACCTGAAAAGTCAGATAGGCACGTCTGCCTATCGTGACCTAAAGGTAGAAGATGATTGAACACTGAGAATGCCCTGAAATTTGCGTGTGTCCGGAGAAGTTCTGTGGGAGATGGGATTAAAGATGCCACCCAACGTGAATACCCCCTCTCTTTTGAGTGTGAAGCAGATGCTTTCAGAGGGAGCCACTGTGTTTTGATCGTAGCATAGCCTAAAAAGGCAACCTGGATTTTATGCAATGTTATGATGCGTGCGATGCATGATGCAGCGGGCTTCTCAAAATAAATGAGAGCCATGTATGTATATGCACTATGTATGAATGAAGTATGTTAGTTAAATGATGCATGATTGTCAGTTAAAGTATGTTAGTAGCTCTGAAAAGAAAGATAACACCTTTGATTGTTATTGATGATGTTTTGGAGAAGATCATTGCCGAGGGACTAACGTGATAAACCCAATTGCGGAACCCTTTGTAAAACCATGTTGTAAAACCTTATGTGAACCCCTTTGTAGTCTTGAAGAATATCACTGCCGAGGGACTAACGTGATAAACCCAGTTGAAGAACCTCTCGTAAAACCCTTTGATCACTGCCGAGGGACTAACGTGATGGGTAAACGTAACTATCAATAGTGACGACTTGCAATTTGTGAACCCCACTTACTATAGTTCCAGTAAGTTTTCGTAGTTTGTGAACCCCACTTACTATAGTTCTAGTAAGTTTCCGTAGTTTGTGAACCCCAAAAGGATCACTTGTCATAGTTCTGACAAGCTCACCTGCACCAATAGGATTACTTGTCATAGCTCTGACAAGCTCACCTGCACCATTTGGATCATCTGCCCTGGTTCGGACAAATTTCACCTACACCATTTGGATTGCTTGTCATAGCTCTGACGAGCTCACCTGCACCATTTGGATCATTTGTCATAGTTCTGACAAATTTCTCCTACACCATTTGGATCATTTGCCCTGGCTCGGACAAATTTCACCTACACCATTTGGATCATTTGTCATAGTTCTGACAAATTTCACCTACACCATTTGGATCATTTGTCATAGTTCTGACAAATTTCACCTACACCATTAGGGATTACTTGTCATAGTTCTGACAAGCTCACCTGCACAATTGGGAGTTACTTGCTCTTGTTCGGACAAGCTTACCTGCACCATTAGAGATTATTTGCTATAGTTCTAGCAAACTTACCTGTATCGAAGGAATTACTTGCCATCGTTCTGACAAGCGTACCTGCATAAGATGAGCTATTTGCTATAGTTCTAGCAAACTTACCTGTACCAATAGGAGTCACTTGCCCTGCTTCGGACAAGCTTACCTGCACCAATAGGAATTATCTGCTATAGTTCTAGCAAACTTATCTGTATCAAAGGAATTGCCTGTCATGGTTCTGACAAGCGTACCTGTATGAAAAAGATTCACCTATTTGGAGACTCACAACTCGAGGGTCGGAGAAAATAGCATGTCAAGTATTCACGACTCGAGGGTCGAAGAGGAATGATATGTTTAGAAATTCACGACTCGAGGGTCGGAATACACACCTATCACAACACGAGGGTCGGAAACTTTCGACTCGTGGGTCGGAAAATACACCTTTCACAACACAAGGGTTGGAAACTTTCGACTCGTGGGTCGGAAAATACACCTTTCACAACACAAGGGTTGGAAACTCACGACACGTGGGTCGGAAAATACACCTTTCACAACACAAGGGTTGGAAACTCACGACACGTGGTTCAGAAAACACACCTATCACAACATGAGGGTTGGAAACTGGGCTGTTGTAGTATGTGAATGCACTAAATGATATGCGTATGCTAATGCGCATGTATGTATGTTGATGCTGACGCTGATGTCAACCCCAAGATTGTATTTCCTTATTGAACTTGTTTAAACCATATTTGCACCTATACCATGGCTATGCTTATGCCGGCTTAGTAATGTAGTTTGTTTATGAATGAAGTGAATAGCAAGGTTGCTATCATCGGTAAGGTTACCGGGATACATTAATCAAGCGATTGGAAGTACACCAACAGTACCAACAGTGAGGTTACTGTCATCGGTAAGGTTACCGGGAAGCGTCAATTAGGTGATTGGAAATACACCAACAGTGAGGTTACTGTCATCGGTAAGATTACCGGAAGCATCAATCAGGTGATTGGAAATAAACCCACAGTAAGATTACTGTCATCGGTAAGGTTACTGGGAGCATCAATCAGGTGATTGGAAATAAACCCACAGTAAGATTACTGTCATCAGTAAGGTTACCGGGAGCATCAATCAGGTGATTGGAAATAAACCCACAGTAAGATTACTATCATCGGTAAGGTTACCGGGAAGCAGGTGGATAATGTAGCTTGAATTGGATGTTTTGATGTATGGGATAATGTTTATGCATGTGTTGATTGATGTAATGAGTGGAATGACATAATGTCTTCTTTAAGACTACCTGAAAAGGTATGGTATAATATATCAACCAATGTATGTAATGTATGATGTATTTGCATGATGCTCCAATGATAGGTTATTGATAACCAAAGTGTATATAACTCGCTGAAGTTGTAAGTTTGTTGGATGCTAGCGCGACTTCCCAATCCCTGTTTTCTTGAGTTTTGAAGATCGTAGTTAGGAGAAAGATGTTGTAAGGTGCGAGAACGCCTTTTTCTTTTTGCCGTGCGTCTTGCCCCAGTTTGGCTCTTTTGAGTTACTCCACACCTTTGAATTTTTGAAGTCCTCCATGTCTTTCATCTTTTTGCAATTCACACCTTTAACCTTTTCGAGGTTAACTACACCTTTAACCTCTCGAGGTTTTCCACACCTTTAACCTTTGACTTATTCACCTTATGTAATTCTCTACACCTTCACCTTTTTGGAATTCCCCACACCTTTCGATATTCTTCACGCCTTTAACCTTTTGGGGTTCTCTATGCCTTTAACCTTTTGCGGTTCTCCACACCTTTAACCTTTTCGAGGTTCACTACACCTTTAACCTCTGAAGGTTTTCTTTATGGATTTGATATCCAATGCCCCAATGCTTAGTGGGAAAATGTGCCTATGATCTCCAAGCCATGAACGAAGTGCCCCGAGCAATAACCTTGTCGTATGCTTCGACGTTTAGATTGCAGGGTATGCTCTTGATCTCCAGGATATGGAGGGCTATCCATAGTGTTCTATCCTTTGAATTTGAATTCTTCCCATGTTTGACATGCCCCTGATTGTGATTGCTTCGAGATGTGACTCAAGTCGATTGAACCTTTTAGATGAATGCCCCTAGTTAATAGGATGTTTGATTGCATGCCCTGGTGATCCTTGAGTTTTTGCCCCTGTTTAGGGGAACCCCCTAGATGTGATTCCCCCCATTCCAGAGTCTTTATTAGAAAGGATCACCTTTGATTAACCCATTTCGAAATCTCCTCGATGCTAAGTGTATACTCGCAGATGACGTTGTACCATTTGAGAAGTAACTCCAATGCAATGCGTATGCAAGTATTGAAATCGAAGTCCGTTATGAATTAAGACGGGATGAATGCTTGAAGAAGCGTAGTGGTTAGAAATAGTTTTAACAAACTTTAGGAGTCAGTATAACGAATCCTGCTTAAAATGCTTTCGTAGTTAACCTTGCCTCAATTAGGACTTTTAAATGTTGTAACTTGGACTGGTTCATGTTTTAAGAAACAATGGATATAAGGCTCAAAATTTTATTTAACCCACCCCTTTCTCCTTGATGTTCTCCAGATCCTAGAAATTCGCCTAGTCCAATGGATGTGCTTCGTTTGCAAGAGAATCGTTTCAGTTTTGATCTTGAGCAGAAGCCTTAGTAGAGATCCAAGCACTGATGAAAAAAATATTGTGGAGATTCAAGCATTGATGTGAAGCTTTGATGGTTTAGCAGTCACAAGATTATCCTTTGTATTTCGCCATTGTTTTTTTTTCTATCCCTTATTTTTGCATGAACCAATTACTTTGAGTTTGATCCATCGGGATGCCCTAAATTTTTTTTTTGCCTAAGTCGTTTTTGTTTTCTTTCATGGAATTTTCCATTTTGACTTAGCGGGCGTTTTTTCTTTTGAATACTCCCTTTGAGATTTGATCCTTGGATATTGAATGTTGTGACTGCCATGTTGATTTTGATTTGCAAGCTTCGGCTTTGATACTTCCTTGATCTTGAATGATATATTGAGGAAAAAAGATACTGTGAATGTTATCTCCATTGCTCCCTCATTCTTAGATGAACGCGAGGAATATATGCTTGAACCTTTTGTTTTGCTTGATCCTTATGCTTGAATCTTTGTTTGGATTGACTGATTCTCTTGACAACCAAAGTACACCATTGAATTAATCGAAATCTACCCTGCCCCTGGTTAAAATCAAGGTTTATTTGAAAAGTAGAAACAAAACTCCAACTCCTGGCTCGAAGGGGGTGACGAGGGATTAACATCCTTATATCTCCGCTGTTTGGGAATGGAAACAATGCCTGTACATCCTCGGCTCGGTCTTACCTTGAAAGCATATGTTTAGCTGGACTTAGTTATTTGAATTCGTCATTCTCCCTCAAGTTTGTTAATAATCCTAACTTTGAAATTGAAAATAGAATAGAAATGTGCGAGTGAATCGATTCCAAAACCTGCATGGTCATCCCATTAGAATTGGTAATCCGAAGATACAACTTCTATCCTAAGTAACACTTAGCGGTCGTAGGGATCGAAATTTTGACATGATGGACACCTATTAATCTTGGGGACAATCTCCTTGGTAAATCCAGTGACCTTGTTTCACTCCTTAGTTCATGGACTCGTAGAAGTGAAGGGTAACCTTGATTTCTCCTTGGACATGTCAAACTTGTCGGGAATAAATTGTTAGCGGTGGGTTTTCGTCGTATCGGAACTTCATGAGTTTCCTTTGACTGAAGCTCTTTTGCTTTCCCTAGGGATATTATCACCTATGACCCTTTTGTCCCTTGGTGGGGAGTTAACATATGTCGCCTTTCCCCCATTGTAAATAGGCATCTTTGTTCAAGGAATTGCCCCAATTGGACTGACCCTTGCCCCCAGGTTATCGTAGAGCATCCTTGTAAATTTGATATGTTCTAAGACGAACCCCTTTATGACTAGATACCCCTTGTGTGTATCTATGAGGGAACTCTTTTGTTGAACTAATCCTTGCTCGATGACAACCTTTATTGTATTTATAATCCTGTTATGACAAGGCATGGACATGCGGCTGGCATGGCGAAAGGCATCCATTTTTCCTTAGTAATACTAAGATCCTTCTCAATAATTTATCCTTCTTTCTCCATAGTCTGCGATCCTTTGATTTTCTTCGGGAATTTTGGGAAACCGGCTAGCGCGGTAAGTGTGGATGCGGGTGAAGATAGAAATGCAAATGTACGACTGCATGAAAATGCGAATGCATGCGTATGCGAGAGACTCCTCGTATTGTAACTCCTTGTACGTGATGCAGACGTGTGACGTAAAATCTTAGGGATAGCCTTAGAGGCGACATTAGACCCTCGTTAAATCCTTGCAAGATAGAGGTTACGACACGCCAATGGAAATCCCTTAGATTAGGGAATATGCAGAAGGTAGCGGCTGGTGACCGTTCAAGACAGTCACCAAGTCTCACAGCCATCGAGAGGCCATTAGACGTGTACCCATGACGTTGTCCTTGGTGGGAAAATTCTCTATGCGGAACACAACCTATATAAGGACGATATCGGATGAAACGAAATCCCTACAAGCCAGGGACGAAAGATGTATAGATGGGAATCCAAACCCTACAAGTTAGAGGGTGCGCGGAAACAAGCATGGAGTGACCGTTCAGGACAATCACTAGATCTCATAGCCATCGAGAGGCCAATCGAACGCATGTTAATGAAGTTGTCCTTCGGGGAAGGACGCGTCGTTGTGAAAACACATGGATGTAAAAGAAAATCCCTATAGGCTAGGGAGTACGTAGGAGTAAGCATGGGGTGACCGTTCGAGACAGTCACTAAGCCGCATGGCCATCGAGAGGCCAATTGATGTATGCTAACAAAGATGTCCTTCGTACGAAGGATGCGATTTTAGAAACATAATCCCTACAGGCTAAGGAACGCGTAGATGTAAGCACATGGTGACCGTTCAAGACAGTCACTAGGTCGCATCGCCATCGAGAGTATATTTCCCACGCTTAGGCTTAACAACAATTTATATATCCCGCAGAATATGATAAAACACAAATATTCACATGAACAAATATTTAATGAAATTGCTGAATAAATGAAATAGCAAATAAATAAATTTCCAGTAAATAAATAAAATTTAAATATTTACAATAAACCATAAACCCTAATCCAAAACCCTAAAAATGGCAAAATTTGCCAAACCCTAAAATTCGCCAAAACCTAAACCATTTACCACAAACCTAAACCCTCTCAAGCCTTAGGAGCCTAATAATTCACCATTAAGTGTTTAATCCCCAGCAGAGTCGCCAGCTGTAGCAACCTGCCCTAAATATTAATGTTTTAGAGTCGCCACCTATTCTGAAGGGCGAATAGGAAACCCTACGCAGTTTAAGAAATCTGGGTAAGTTATTATAGTCAGGTTAAGGGAAGGTGTTAGGCACCCTCAACCCTTTCCTATTGGCTTTGAATCTAGGGTAACAGTTTTATGGCTAAAATATTGAGGTTTAATAGCTAAAGAAATGAAAAGGGCGAAAAGTGAGATTTGGAGGAATTGAGATTTTAGGGAGGGGGACTCGCCTTGGTTATCCAAGTGCCTATGTATCTCCTTAGGGAGAATCAGAGTCAACGTAGTTCGGGCACAGGGTTGTACGCCTTAGAATTAGTATTGAATGGTTTGGAGGCTTTTTGAATGGCCTATCGTAGTTTTGAGTTTGTAATTTGAAAGGCATTTTGAATTGCCTGATTGAAGGATGAAGATCCGTAGTATCGTGGTTTAGTGTGTTTTTTGGATGTTTGGGCGTACAACCCTGATTTGATATGGCACCGTTAGATGTGATGATCAATAGGTTTGATCAGTATAGCTAACGGATTGAGGGGCATTGCTGGTTACTCAGATCGATAGATTGATCGTCGCGGGCAGCAAATTAAAATGTATTTTAATTTTATGTTTTTATCTCTCGCCTAATGCGACTAATAGATTTAGTCGGGTCGAGGAGAGAATTAATTAATGTTTTATTATTTTATCCCTCGTCTAATGCGACTAATAGCTTTAGTCGGGTCGAGGAGAGAATTAATTAATGTTTTATTATTTGTTGCCGAATGGGCAATGGGACTGGACAAACCCTAATATTATAACCTTTATAGGATTTTTATGATTTTTAATAATTAATTAAATAATTAAATCGAGTAAAATAATCGGGAGATAAATCCTAAATCCTAATACTAACCTAATCCTAATTTTATCCTAACCTAATTAATAAATTAAATCTATACACATTTAATTGAGTTATATACAAACAATATATATAAAAAAATAAATAAATATATGTATAAAACCTGGATCGGATCCGGTGTGTGTAGCCTTTGTATGTTCATGATGTATGCCTTCCTCCTGGAGCGTCAGATCTGGATCTGGTATGATCCTATGGTTGTGATGTGAAGGTGCATGCTGTATTTCCTAGATGGCTGCGCACCGGATCTGTAGGTGACTCAAAACCAAACGTTTTGCAAAAAATATTTGTGTCTCCTGCAAGGTTCGAACCGGCGCTCCACAGATTGCGACACCATTACTCTAACCATCTGAGCCACTTGCATTTGTTGTAAATCCAGCGATCTCATGGCATGTTATAAGAAAACACAATTTCCCTTTTTTTGTTTCACAACCCAACGCCCTTCTTCTTCAGAAACATGGTCTTCCCCAACCATTTTTTTCAGCCCAGAATTAAATTCAAAGCTCATTTTCACCTTTTCATGACAACACAAATAAACGAAATCAACCACACGCCAAAGCAAGAGTGAGGCGATGCCGGGATAGTGACGAAGATTGTTGTTCGATACGAAGCGTATTGGGATCGAGACAGAACAATTGACGGTAGGCCTGAGTGCGACCGGCGGTCTTGCTGCGGTGGCGGTCGCTGGGTTCGGTTGCGAATGGAGGAGGGGCTGCCGGCGGCGTGGGTTTGGTGGCTGGCTGGATGCGATCCTCGCCGGTGGATGAGAGATGCGGCGGAGATTGATGGTGCTGATCGTGATCTGGTTGTGGCCGTGCACCTCCATGACTATGATTGTTTCACTGCCTCTACAAAAGGAAACAACACCAGAAAGATCTAGAAACTGTAATGAATAGTGTGGTTGTTCTAATCCTTTTTCTTTTATTATGCAGGATTAGTTTATGAATAAAGTTTAATGATGTAGGCTATGGGTTTGCTTTGAAGCTCCAGGTTCACGTGGCTGTGCTTGTTGCAAGTAGAACGATGATGAAGATGTCGACGATGATGTCTTGGACTCTGCCTTTTCCTGTACAGACTTTACGTGAATCAAAAAAAGTTAGTAGCTTTAGAAATTGGCCTCTTAAAAGTGGTAAAAGTTATATGAAATAAGGATTCATTCTTTCTCTTTTTTTACGCCCCCACCCCCCCTAATGTCAAAAGAATTTTTTTTATTTATAATGTTTAAGTTAGGGTTTTTCCATACCTAATGGGCCTATTGCCCAATTAGCTTAACTAAAAAAATATATATAAATAACAGAATGATAATAAAAATCCTAATAATACTAATATTAAAATTAATAGTAATAAATCAAATTATACTAATAATCTTAATAATAATATTAGTTGGTTAAATAAAATTGCAAAAGGTAATAACAGTTAATAAAATTACAAAAATAATCGAAAAAACAAAAAATGTCAGTAAAAGCAATTATATCTAAAACGACAGAAACCTTGTAATAATTGGGTCCAATGTTTAGATCCCAAAACACCCGCTACTTACGCCTTTGTTTTAACTCAACATGGTTTATAAGAGAGCGGGTTTGACAATAGAAATGTCAAACCCCATGAGTCTTAATTTTGAACCTTGATGGATTAGCAGACGTAGATTTGATCAGGAAAATTTTGGGGTATGACAGTTTCCAGAAAGAAGCCTTTTGTTTTTCCACCTTCGCTAGCCAATCGTAATACAATTCAGGATCTTTTGCTAAAGGGATTGACCTAAAGACTTTCACAAAATTGGTTACATAGTTTAACCTAATTTTCTCTAAGACCAAAGAAGTTTCAGTTGAGGTTTCTTTTGTGTTATCAGGATCAGCTGAGATTGGATGACCTTCTTCATCTATCTTATTCTTGCTAACTAAAGGTCTAGTTTTATAATAAGCAGGGAAAAATTTACTCAGAGAGGGGTTGTTTCCTCCTGGTAAAGGACCCATGAAAGCATGAGTTTTTCTAGAAAGTTCAAAAGGGATGATTACCTGAGAAGCATAGATGGCGCGCGCCTCTACATCATTTGGGTCTGGAATGTGTTCTTGACTCTTTATCTCTGTAGGATTTTGAAGCTTTTGAATGGGTTGAAGAGCATTTGAAGAAGACGCCATGAGTAAATTTGATTCAGGAAATAGGTTAAACTAAGCCAAAGAGGATTTTTCTTGTCTATGTTGAAGGCAAGGAAGTTAGGAGTGGAAGTTATGCGAGGGTAGAAGTTCAAGTATTTAAAGGTTTAACGGAAACCCTTTCAAATCTTTTGGGTAAAAGTCAAAAGACACGCGGCAGGCGTTGATTTAATCCAACGGCGGTCGAATAATTATAAGCCTTACTCCTAGTATATAGGAGTAATGATCATGAAGTAATGCCAGAACGTGGGAATGTAAGTTCTGAGAAGACATCTTTGAAAATGACAAGACGTTTTGAAAATGGAGTCATAAATGATTATGACGTTAGTCAGTTGTCTTGGAACTCTAAGAAGTGAGTAAAACGAAATCTCATCATGACAAGAAACGCCTATTTCTCTTGTTTTCGAAACAGGCATTTATTGGGGAAATTTGTTAGTTGAAGATTTCGTTTAGAAAGAATATCCTTTGAAGAGTTAGAATTCAAAGGAAGATGGTTACTGATGACCATTTCTGAGATTAAAAATGGCTATTGATGGCCATGTTTCGAGAATTATTGTTTGGGTTGGAACGAAGATAGTCAGAATTGGAGCTAGTTCGAAGAGGGTTATCTTTGAGACTTAAATGTTTTTTGCGAAATACGTAAAGTACTGAGGCTGAACGTGTTTTCGTGGCATTCTCGGTTTTGATCACGTTGCCACGCGTCGAAAGAGGATTCAGGCGGGAGGATTTGAATTTCGAAGTAGTTTGTGTAACTGCACAAAGACAGATGGCATCCCAGGGATTCTTGTGGGCAACGTGGCATCAGATTAGTGTAGGACCATTAGGGTTGAAATTAGTACAAATAAGGGTCTTAATGTTAGGATTCCGTGTGTTCATTTTGTACAAATCACTCACAAACCACTCAAGTATCAAGTGTTTAGAGAACGAGTTCGCTGAGAAATGTACGTATGACACCAACACCATTTCAAATACATTTATATCTTTCTTTATTCAAGTAACTTTTCATTATTACTGCTTTCGTTTACTTTCTGTTATTTACATTCCTGCACTTCTTTTATTTCGTCTAACTTTTATCTCGAAGCATTTTACCTTCCTGCATTTAACATTCTTGCACGTTACATTCTTGCACTTTACATTTCTGCAGTTTATACACTTTTATTTATATTTCATTGTCGAAAAGTCATACTTACATGTATAACAAGTGTTGTTTTTAAGTAAACATTCACACGATCATATCACAAACAAGTTTTCTTGAAGCCAGAACAAACAAGCATGAATCAAATCATATCGAAAGACAATTTTTTGACTATGTCCTAGGATCAATCTAGTCGATCCCGCGAGTAACCAAAGTATATTTTATAGTTTGGAGGACTAGCGGTTGTTTACCGGAAATCACCATAATCTTTGGAATTGTTGAGAAAATGCCCCTTCCACCACCTGAAGGGAAAGAATGATGTCAACTTTGTCTTGACCCGACCACGCTCGTCTAGGACCCACCGATCTTCCTCATCGGTGACGGTGACCATCCTCAGGACGGAATTATAAGCACTTTCACTTTCAGGTCATACAATGAAGTATTTATCCTTAAAATATTTGACAGAGTCCACGAACATCTTAAAAAGCCTGCAATCAGCGTTATGAAAAGAGACTCAGCTATACCACCCCCCGAACGACTGTCGTTGGATTCGAAAGCAGCGGTAAAACAAGGACATCCTGGCGCCGATATGCAGGTACCCGCAGACGATCTCGAATGCCCGCATTAAAGGCAAAGGCATTCAGATGAAGTTAAGAAGGCGCCAATGTGAGGTTCGCCATTAATGCAACTGATCGGTCACGATTCTCACTATGTTTTTGTCACTTTCTTGATGATAATCCAGGTATTTTGCACTGCTTAATGTCACAGTATAGTCTTTTAAAATCAGTTTAAGTATTTATGAGTGCGTTTGCATTTTTTTATCCTTTAATTAGTTTTCGAGTTTTTTATCCCATTTTATGCTTTGGTTTGTTTGTTTTATGATGCCTCAGATCCAGGAGATGGTTCACTGTATACATTGCAAGAAGTGTCGGAAGTAAGGAGCTAGAAGAAAGAAAAAGGATAAGAATCAGTGGTGCAACTCGGGCGCCTGTGTTGGGCAACACAACCCGGGCTGCTGGGCAGACAAGGAAGCAAATAAAAGATGGAAAACAGTGGAGCATCACGGAAGGACGTTTTGGTACTATCTGACTTAAAAAGAAGTGTCGGCCCGTGTTGGCTTGTTACGCTGATTTACAAGTTTTTGTGATTTTTACTCAAAAAGTAATCCAGAAGGGCGTTTTGGTACTATCTGACTTAAAAAGAAGGGTTTGCAATATATAGTGAATGATTGAGAAGAAAGGAGGCATCTTTTACACAAGGAAGAAATTGACACTGATTGAGAGCAAGAAACGTATGAGATTGTTGAAGAACGGAGATCATTCTTGAGCAAGAGCAATTGAGGATAAAAAATTCCTCGATTATCTGTAATGTTTAACTTTTATATCTTTGAATTTCTTTTGAACAATATGAGTAGCTAAACCCCCCAATGCTAGGGGGTGTCCTTGATTTGGTTTGTAATGACTTTGATATTTTGATTTGATAAATTTCATGTTCATGTTATTCAATTCAATTGTATACTGTTTCTAATGCTTTCTTTATCGGACCAATAAAGATTGTTATGTGGTTAATAATTTGATGGACCGCAATTGTTAAGGTTTGTAACCAATTGGACTATAGTAGATATCACCTAGGACTAGGGATACCCTATGGTCACTAAGAAACTCTTGGCAATAAAAAGCTTGGTTTTATCTTATTTCTCTAAGGACTTAGGTTTTATGGATGAAAAACCAAAGGTTTTCCCAATAAGGATTTATGGGAAAACAATCTAAAGATTTAGTAATTGAATATAATGAACTTGTTGAAGAGATCTCAAATAAAGAATCAGGGTTGTTACAGAGCAAATCATACACCTTGCCTTGACATGTACTCATATTAGTGAAAAAGCATCAATTTACTTTCTGCTATTTTATTTACTGTTAGAAATTATAATTCAATCAAAAACCCCCGATGTGCTTTTATTTAATTGAATAATTATAATAACTTATATTCCAAAGCAGTCCTCGAGATCGATACTTGGATTTTACCCTTTTATTACTACATTGTAAAAATAGTACACTTGCTATTTTTCCGATCAAGTTTTTGGCGTCGTTACCGGGGACTGCCAAATATAAGTTAAATAATAATTCAATTGAATTTTTGTTGCTCTGCAACCAAAATTTTATTTTCTGTTATTTGAAACTGCTCGTACTAATATTCGTCTAATCTTTGTATGCGAGGTAAGGCCTCAGCTGAACTTCTTTTTGACGCAGAACCAGAAAGATTATTTTGAGCAAGACGCCGAGAAGCTACACAAAAATAACTGGAAGTAAAAGAAGAAACGCTGATAGTTTCGGATCCTGAAACAGAGGAAACTAATTCAATCCATTCTGAGCATTCATATTCTGAGCCTGAAACTATGGCAGAAGACCCACCTCCTGTGGAAAGACTTTGAGGTGATTATGGGGGAGCAAATGCACCTCTTGGCCGGATGACAATTGTGAACCAACCGGTCAATGTTGCCCACTTTCAGTTGCACCCGGCAACAATACGACAACTAGAAAAGAAACCATTCTCTGGAAGAATCAATGATGATGCAAATAAGCACTTACAAAGGTTTCTTACTATGATTACGTCACTAAAGATATAGGGGAGTTATGAAGAAGCCAAGAAATTGGTGATGTTTCCGTTTACATTGTCAGACGATGCTGGAGAATGGTGTTACTCTTTACCGACTAGGAGTATCACAACTTGGCAACAAATGGAGACAACATTTCTAAATGAATATTTTCCAGCTTTTGTGTATATCCGCAAGAGATATGATATAGTCAATTTCAAACAAAAGGAAGGAGAATCACTTGGAGATGCGTATAAAAGGTTCAAGTGGTTGTTGGTTGCATGTCCTACTCATAACATGGATGTAACCGAACAAATGCAGAACTTTATGAATGGTCTTAAGCTTAAGACTAAGCAACTAATTGACACAGCTGCGGGTGGTTCAACAAATTTTAAAACACCCACGGAGATAAAGAAGATCATTGATGCTATTGCGGCAAAGGAACATTTAGAGTTGTATGACCGCAATGTTAATCAACCGGAAGGGTTAGTTGATTTGAAGTTTTCGAATCAAGTTGTTAAGATGGAAGATCAGATCACAGCTGATGTTGAACGCAGGTTAAAACAGATGGCTCTTTAGAAACAAACGGTGGCTCAGGTTCAACCGGTTCAAGCAGTGAATTGTGAAATATGTGGAGGACCTCACTTTGCCGTGCATTGTGTGGTAACAGCTCAACAGGTGGAAGAAATCAACTTCTTGAAGCAGAACAATCCTTACTCTAATACTTACAATCCGGGGTGGAAAAATCATCTGAATTTCTCCTGAAAGATCAACAAGGAAATGTTCCAAAACAAGGGGTTGTTCCATATCAAAGCCTCCCACAACATTAACAATATCGACCACCATAACAACAACCGTATCAACAACATAATCAGAAACCTCAACAACAATTCCAGCAGCAAGGGCCAAGAAAAGCTGATTGGGATATCGCCATTGAAAAAATGGCTGCTCAAAGTTCCCAATTTAAAGAAGAAACGAGAAGTAATTTTAGGAACATGGGTGCATCAATTAAAAATATTGAAATCCAGATGAGTCAAATAGCACAACAATTGGCAAGTCCTCAGATACTTGGTGCTCTACCTAGTGCCACAGTTACGAATACCAAAGACCATAATAATGTGAGCGCTATAGTAACTAGAAGTGGTAAAGCTAAAGAAGTTGTGAAGGAGAGTGCTCAAGAAGAAGAGCCATTGCTTGAAATGGATGTGGAAATAAAAGAGAGTGTGGTAGAAGCTGAAGACTTAGGTGTGTTGGAACCAACAACTAAAGGGAAGAGTAGTGAACAAAAACGGGCCATTAAACTCCCTTTTCCGACAAGAAATAAGAAGAAAGGGCAGCATGAGAAAATTTTTGAAAGATTCTTTGAGATGTTTAAGAAACTTGAGTTAAACATTCCATTCCTGGAGGCATTGGAACAAATGCCTACATATGCCAAGTTCATGAAAGACATCATCTCCAAGAAAAGGACCACCGATCGTGACCCGATTATTCTAACTGAAACTTGTAGTTTTATTTTGCAGGGTATGAAGATTCCGGTGGAAAAGATGGACCGAGGCTCTGTGACTATTCCTTGTACCATTGGGGATATATAATTCAAAAAAGCTCTTATTGATTTAGGAGCAAGTGTAAGCATTATGCCGCTGTCCATCTACAAGTGATTGGGAATTGGTAGAGTACAAGATACACAAATGACACCCCACTTTGCAGATCATTCTGTAAAGAGACCTTACGGGATAGTAGAAGATGTGCTAGTCAACATTGACAAGTTTGTGTTCCCGGTTGATTTTGTAATTTTAGAGATGCCAGAAGATGAAGAAATTCCAATCATTTTGGGGAGACCATTCTTAGAGACCGGGAGATGTTTGATAGACATAGAAGAAGGCATGATGACTTTGAAGGTCTGTGATAAAGATTTAAAAATTGATGTGCAAAACACCATGAAGTACAAGGATGATGTTGCCACTAGTCAACACATTGAGGTGATTGATCAAACTGTTAGTAATGAGAATGCTTTGAAGTCACAATAATTACCTTTAGAAAGAGTGTTAAGTTTATCAATTTTTAACGAAGCGGAAGGGGTTGACAAAAAAGACATAGAAGTGTTGAATATGATGGAAGCAAGACCATTTTTTTAAAAATTCTCGACAAAATCGGTAGGAAGATTTAAGGCAACCGTTAGTAGAGGAAAAGAAAGATGAACCAAAGAAGGGGGCTGAATTGAAACCACTACCGGAGAACCTCAAATATGTCTTCCTAGACACAGAGAGAAAATGTTCGGCTATCATAAGTTCACACCTTGAAGTTCTCCAAGAAAACAAGCTTGTTGAAGTTCTGAAAAAAGCACAAAAGTGCCATGGGATGGTCGATTGAAAATTTGAAGGGGATTAGTCCTACGGTTTGCATGCACAAAATTCTCATGGAGGATGATCATAAACCGGTAGTTCAACCCCAGAGGCGGTTAAATCCCGCGATGAAAGAAGTGGTCAAGAATGAAGTGGTGAAACTATTAGATGCAGGGATGATCTACCCTATATCTGATAGTGCTTGGGTGAGCCCGGTTCATGTGGTGCCAAAAAAGGGAGGAACTACGGTTATAAAGAATGAGAAAAATGAGTTATTCCCTACAAGGACAGTCACAGGGTGGAGAGTTTGCATAGATTACAGAAGGTTAAATCTGGCAACAAGAAATCATCACTTCCCGTTACCTTTCATAGACCAAATGCTGGGAAGGTTAGCAGGTCATGACTACTATTGTTTCCTCGATGGGTATTCGGGGTATAATCAGATAGCTGTTGCACCAGAAGATCAAGAAAAGACAACTTTTACTTGCCCGTTTGGCATTTTTGCTTATAGAAGGATGCCCTTCGGGTTATGTAATGCTCCTACTACTTTTCAAAGATGCATGCAAGCCATCTTTGATGATATGCTCGAAAAGCATATGGAAGTATTCATGGACGACTTCTCGGTTTTTGGTAAGTCTTTTGATAATTTTTTAACTAATCTTGCTCTTGTGTTAGAAAGATGCCAACAGACTAACTTGATCCTCAACTGGGAGAAGTGTCACTTCATGGTGCGTGAAGGTATAGTTTTGGGTCACAAAATTTCCCACAAAGGAATAGAAGTTGACCAAGCAAAGATCGAAGTCATATCAAAGCTACCTCCACCGATGAATGAGAAAGGTATTTGAAGTTTCTTAGGACATGCGGGTTTCTACCGCAGGTTCATAAGAGACTTTTCTAAGATATCCAAACACTTAACTACTCTTTTGGTTAAGGATAAGGTTTTTACTTTTGATAATGAATGTGCCGTAGCATTTGAAACAATCAAGAAAAAACTAGTGTCGGCACCAATTGTTGTGGCCCCAGATTGGTCTCTACCTTTTGAGATCATGTGTGATGCAAGTGATATTGCAGTAGAGGCGGTTCTAGGACAGCGTAGAGACAGATTGCTACATGTTATTTACTATGTTAGTCATGTTTTGAACCCTGCACAGATGAACTACGCAACCACTGAAAAGGAGTTGCTAGCTGTTGTTTATGCCTTTGATAAATTCAGACAATATACGTTGGGTTCCAAAGTCATTGTTTACACTGACCATGCTGCTTTGAAGTATCTTTTTGCTAAACAAGACTCTAAGCCAAGACTTCTGAGATGGATCTTACTCCTTCAGGAGTTTGATGTGGAAATTCATGGTAAGAAAGGGTGTGAAAACACTGTGGCAGATCACCTTTCTCGAATGTCACCCATCGAGGAAACAGAAGAAAAACGCCCAATAAAGGATAAGTTCGCAAATGAGCACATCCTAGCTGTTATTGGTGTACCTTGGTTTGCCGACTATGCAAACTATCTGGTAGGTGGGGTAATCCCAGAGGATTTTGATTCTAACCGCAAAAAAAAGTTTTTGCATGATTGCAGGTTCTACTTATGGGATGATCCATTCCTATACAAGAGAGGAATAGATGATTTGGTCAGAAGATGCGTACCAGAGGAGGAACAAAGGGATGTGCTAAAAGCATGCCATGACTCAGACTATGGGGGACACTTTAGTGGTGATAGAACTGCTGCGAGAGTCTTACAATCTGGATTATACTAGCCGACCTTATTCAAGGATGCTCATCATGTCGTTCGAGAATGCGACAGATGTCAAAGAATAGGTAACATCTCAAAGAGAAATCAGATGCCCTAGAATGCTATGTTGGAAGTCGAACTGTTCGATTTATGGGGGATTGATTTTATGGGACCGTTTCACCGTCCTTCCGGAAGAATTATATCTTGGTGGAAGTCGACTACGTATCAAAGTGGGTAGAAGCTGTGGCCTTGCCCACCAATGATGCGAAAATGGTGGTGAATTTCCTCAAGCATAACATCTTCTCTAGGTTTGGAGTACCCCGAGCACTAATCAGTGATGAAGGTACTCATTTCTTAAATAAATTAATGGAGAATTTATTGAGAAAATACAATGTGAAACACAAGATCGCCACCCCATATCACCCTCAAACAAGTGGGCAATTCGAGGTTTCTAACAGGAAAATAAAATAAATTCTGGAAAAAACTATTAGTGCCTCTCGAAAATATTGGTCGGTCAAGTTAGACGATGCTCTATGGGCGTACAGAACAACGTACAAGACACCAATAGGTATGTCTCCGTATCAATTGGTGTATGGGAAGGCATGTCACCTACCGCTCGAACTCGAGCACAAAGCCTTTTGGGCGACCAAATTCCTAAACTGTGATTTTCTGGAAGCCGGTGAAGCTCGAACGACTCAACTTCATGAGTTGGAAGAGTTTCGAAATCAAGCATACGAGAATGCCAAAATCTATAAAGAAGAAACAAAAAAATGGCATGATCAGAGGATTCAGAAGAAGGAACTGTGGGAAGGTCAGTTGGTGTTGCTGTTTAATTCCAGGTTGAAACTATTCCCTAGAAAGTTAAAGTCACGGTGGTCAGGACCATTCTTGGTTCACAAAGTATTCTCCCATGGAGCAATAGAATTAAAAAATCAAACCAACGGGGATACTTTTAAAGTGAATGGACAGAAGGGTGAAGCCTTACTATCAAGGACAAGAGCATGGTCTGATTGATAATGTTCGTCTTACAGGATAAGATGAACGACCGTCGAGTCATGCGACGTTAAACGAAACGCTTCGTGGGAGGCAACCCACTGATTTTTCCCTAATTTATTCTCTTTGTTTTCTTTTGTTTTGTGGTTTTAGTTTTTCAGGTAAAGCAAGTTCCAGTGGTGGATGCAAGGTCAGGAAAAATAAGGAACAAGTGGATAGGAAACATTTTTTGAAGGGGAAACAGGGAAGCAACACGGGTGGCCGTGTTGAGTAGCACGGGCCGTGTTGCCTGAAAGAGAAAAAAGAAGAAAAATATGTGGAGGAAATAGTGGAGCAACACGGGTGGCCGTGTTGCACAACACGGGCTGTGTTCCGCCCATTGGGAACATCAACGTTTTGAGGAGTTGGGCAGTGAGGCATCACGGGTGGCCGTGTTGGGTAACACGAGCCGTGTTGCCTGAACGAGAAAATTTTTCAAATTTTTTAAATGGGCCCGTGGACCCCACCCATTCCACCTCACCTCCATCCCATAAAATCCGAAATCTCTCTCCAAATCCCTCTATTTTCTTTTTTTTATTTCCTCTTTCTCTCATAAACTCTCTTCTTCAACCTCTCTCTCTCTCACAAAAAACCTAAACCTCCATTAAAACCCATTCCTAAAGCTTCAAACTTCTCCCTCCACACCACTCAAAACCCATCACACCCTTCACAAAAGTTGTCCTACTCCTCACCCTCTCCAACCCTACGGTAACTTTTTCACCTAATTCATAAATTTTCCGTTTTGATTTTTTTTCTTGTAGGTGCAAATCATGCCACCCAAAAATAGCAACACGGGTAAGCAAGTCGCTGCTACTTCGGGCACTCGCAAACGCTCGGTCCTCCAATCCAATCCTCACGACATTATCTTTGAGGACCCCAAGCATCACCAAAGGTACATGGCCCATATCAAACGGAAGCTCATTCTAATGAGGAACATCTGTGACAACACTATGAACACCCTAGGCATCAAAACTGAAATTGATAGATTATTTCATTTTGTGGGTATGTTGGAATTTATGTATATTGAGGCACCATCTTATGAACGCCTCACTCTTGAGTTTTTAAGCACCGTAGAGTTTAAGTTAGAGAAGAAGTGGAATGGGTCTATCAAGTACTACTTTGGTACCCTTAAGTTCCGTTTGTTTAACAAAGCCCATGAGCTAACTGTAGAGGAGTTAGGGGGTGTCCTCGGTTTGCCCATCTATGGACGTGGGGCCGTTCCGGATGAATTCCCGGGACAACAATTTTGGGGAGATATCACAGGTTTGGAAGCTTATGTCGCCGCGAGCGCCAACTCCTTATGGATTCAGAATCCATAATCGGTATGCCCAAAAAGGTCTTGCTTATGCTGTATTTGGCAGGGGTGATAGCCATGGCGTTGCGACCATGAGGGAACTCTTTTTCCTTAATGCAATGCTACATCATGATGTGCTTAATGCCGCCGCGTTCGTGGCTGATTTTTTGGGAAAAGTGAGTCGTGCTTCTTCTGGTGGAATTTCTGTAGGAGGTCTTATCACCCAGATTGTTGTTCATTTTAGGTATAAAGAATTATTGGAGGCTGACACCCCTATTGCAGGTAAAACCAGAATTGATATGGAATCTCTCATCCATCAGTCCATGATTTCCATTTCTGACGGTGGTTATTGGTTGGTAAGTCGACAGGGATTTCTGTTTGAATTACCTAACCCTTAAAAAGCCAACACTTCTAATCGTGCTAACTGGCTATATACTAATTTCGTTCACGCGGAGGACGACCAAGATGCTAGTTTTGATGCAGGTGACCAAGGAGACGGAGAAGACCCGACTCAACATCAGTTCCCACAGGCGCCCTCTCATTTTCACTCCCATGGTTCAGGATCCTCTTCTTTGACTCCGAATCAGTGGGAATGGGTCCGCTCTGAAATTGGGTAACTTCGAACTGAGCAAACTCGGCAAGGCGAGGAGCAGACCCGTCAAGGAGTTATGATAACTGATATGCACGAAATGATGCAACGTCTGATGTTGCAATTTCCACCACCTCCCTAGTAGGTCCGGTATGTACCTCTCACGCTTGTAAAAAAACATTGCGGACAATGTTTAGTCCAGGTTTGGGGGGAGTTTTATTTATTACTTTTAGTATTTTTATTTTGAGTTCATGTCTATTTTAATTTTTCAGTACTTTATGGTAGTTTGTGTGTTAGCTAGGACATGTAAGTGCAGGATGCTGAAATTGTTAGCAGGACAAGTGATGAGAATCTGAGATAATGAACCAAATTGCACCTCGTAGGGATGAAAAGAACCCCCAAAGAGTTGGTACTGTTGAACTCAATGATCGGACGCACTTTCAAGCTTTGAACCAGACGATAGACTTGTAGACCCGAAGAGGAGATAAAGTTGTACCATACAAGAGGTGTTTTTGGACCCTATGAGCTTGACCAAACATGGTGAGGATTATAAAAAGCCAAATACAAAATCATCATGAGAGTTCGTCAGGTATGTCATCGTCACTTTTGGTTTGTGTACTTGTTTGTTGGAATTTCTAATGCACATGTTTACACACTGAGGCACTTGTTTGTTCTACACCAGAGCCTTTCAAGCTAACCTTTTCACGCTATCCCTTGTTAACCCCGTTTGAGCCGTATAGCCTTTTGTTTGTTTGATTAAATGCATAAGTTCACCAATAACCCAAACACTTCCTTACCTTGCTTAGATAAGAGTTGTTGCTTTTGATCTCTGAAACAATTTAAGTTTGGGGTCGGTACACCGAAAATAGAAGAGTAGGTAAGTGCCGAGAAAAAAAAGAGAAAAAAAGAGAAAAGAAATGATAAGTACAAAAGCACTTACCTATAGGAGGATTTGATCTGAAAATAAAGATGTGAAAGAAAAGAGATGCTCACAGAAATACGTGAGTAGTAATTCAAGAATCTTAAGAAACGGACTCCGACACTTGTGATTGTGAACAGTGAAATAACATAGTGATCGAAGTAGTAACTCAAATTCTAAGCCAAAAGCCACTAGTTCTCCCGTTTGTTTGTTCATCTCACCTTGTCCCTCAGCCCCGTTACCACCTTGAAAGACCTCAAAAAGTGTGTGTCGTGTGCGTATGAGATGAAGATAAATGTTACACAAACCTATGAGCTGACTTTGCATGCTTTGATCATTGAGTGCAAACACTTTAACCCGAGAGTTTTGGTGAGAGTGTGAATAAGCTTACAGGTAAAGAGACACCTCAATGTGGAAGTATAGCTAAATCGCTAAATTCGGGGAAGAAGGAACTAATTGAAAGGCCAAGATAAAGGAAGTTGCGAAAGATCTCAGCAGTACTATAGTAAGATATCTGTGAATAATTTGGGGGATCCTTGTTTGTTTCTCGAGCATCGCTTGAGGACAAGCAATGAAATAAGTTTGGGGTTGTGATCGGTCACGATTCTCACTATGTTTTTGTCACTTTCCTGATGATAATCCAGGTATTTTGCACTGCTTAATGTCATAGTATAGTCTTTTTAAGTCAGTTTAAGTATTTATGAGGGCGTTTGCATTTTTTATCCTTTAATTAGTTTTCGAGTTTTTTTTCCCATTTTATGCTTTGGTTTGTTTGTTTTATGATGCCTGAGATCTAGGAGATGGTTCACTATATACATTACAAGAAGTGTCGGATGTAAGGAGCTAGAAGAAAGAAGAAGGATAAAATCAGTGGTGCAACACGGGCGCCCGTGTTGCTGGGCAGGCAAGGAAGCAAATAAAAAGATGGAATAAAATGGAGCAACACGGGCACCCGTGTTACCCAACACGACCCGTGTTGCTGCTACTGAGTGCTGAAAAATGATTTAAGAGATCCAGAGGACCAACACGGGTACCTGTGTTGCCTAACACGGCCCGTGTTGGCTTGTTACGCTGATTTACATGTTTTTGTGATTTTTACTCAAAAAGTAATCCATAAGGGCATTTTGGTAATCTTCGACTTAAAAATAAGGGTTTGCAATATATGGTGAATAATTGAGAAGAAAGGAGGCATCTTTTACACAAGGAAAAAATTGACACTGATTGAGAGCTAGTAACGTATGAGATTGTTGAAGAACAGAGATCATTCATGAGCAAGAGCAATTGAAGATAAAACATTCCTCGATTATCTATAATGTTTAACTTTTATATCTTTGAATTTCTTTTGAACAATATGAGTAGCTAAACCCCCCAATGCTAGGGGGTGTCCCTGATTTGGTTTGTAATGACTTTGATATTTTGATTTGATAAATTTCATGTTCATGTTATTCAATTCTATTGTATACTGTTTCTAATGCTTTCTTTATCGAACCAATAAAGATTGTTATGTGGTTAATAATTTGCCGGACCGCAATTGTTAAGGTTTGTAACCAATTGGACTATAGTAGATATCCCCTAGGACTAGGGATACCCTATGGTCACTAAGAAACTCTTGATAGTAAAAAGCTTGGTTTTATCTTATTTCTCTAAGGACTTAGGTTTTATGGATGAAAAACCAAAGGTTTTCCCAATAAGGATCTATGGGAAAACAATCTAAAGATTTAGTAATTGAATATAATGAACTTGTTGAAGAGATCTCTAATTAAGATTCTAAGCTGTTACAGAGCAAATCATACACCTTGCCTTGGCATGTAGTCATATTAGTGAAAAAGCATCAATTTACTTTCTGCTATTTTATTTACTCTAAGAAATTATAATTCAATCAAAAACCCCCGATGTTCTTTTATTTAATTGAATAATTATAATAACTTATATTCCAACGCAGTCCTGGAGATCGATACTTGGATTTTACCCTTTAATTACTACATAGTAAAAATAGTACACTTGCTATTTCTCCGATCAGCAACCTGGAAGCTAGAGAAGGGGAGCCAAAAGCCGACTTCTTTGAAAGTATATTCGTACATCGCAAACGGTCCCTGGGGAAGGTTAAACTTATACGGTTGGTGGAAAGAGGACAGCTAACAGACCAATTCCGAGGGCTACCCGGCCCTAGCTCTTCCACAATCTGGAAAGCACCTGCTAAGGAATTAACATAACAAGAGGCCATTTCCCTCGGTTCTTCTGCAACCCATTCCAACCCAAAATCAGTCACCGAGTAAAAAAGGGGGACGTCCTCTTCAGATTCTGACGAAATTTGCACCTCGTCATGGAGGGCCGGATCACCTGCATGCAGAAGGAAAAAAGCGAATTCGACATCAAATCAAATCCACCCTTCCACTACAAGACAAGTGAAATGGTAGAGCGGGAGGCAACATGTGCCCCCAACCGAACCCTTATTCGGCTCCCCTTAACATCAACTAAACACGGGAATCCTCGTCAGCCGAAGGCCTCGAAGCCCCGGGAACGGAGTAAAAATAATTAACAAAAATTCTACCGAGAGAAAACATGAATGCCTCGGGGATTCCCTTGAATCTCCCGAGGGAGTATTCGCTAAAAACATGAATACTTCGGGGATTCCCTTGAATCCCCCGAGGGAATATTCGCTAATGGCATGAATATCCTGGGGAGCCTCTTGAACGTCCCGAGGTTATTAATGCTGATCATACGAATGCCCCAGGGACACCTTGAATCCCCCGGGGGCCCCTACACCAATAACACAATTTTCTCGAAGGAAATCATGAATCTAGCATGAATCCACTATGGATAAACCACCGGAACACCTAAAGACGCCCTAAATACAAGAATCTAACCGAAAGAAAGGATCTTGAACAATACACCTGATGGATTCATGATGAATAATGATGAGCGAACGTTTGAATACCGTCGATGATAGGCACAACAGCAGAGAGAAAGCAGAGAAATCACGAAGACCAAGGGGAGTGTAAAACCCCAAATGAGGGTTTATGACCCCTTTTTATAGGTATGTGCACGGGAGGATAAACGCCACACCGGTTGAGATGCTTCCCCTCAAGCGCCGCCATCATTACTCCCTAGCCCCTAGGTCATGATTGCATCTTAAATAGGCTTCCACGACAGCAAATGCCTACCTCGCGCAGTCATTTTCGTCGTCGCCACGAGCAGTGGTACCCTCTTCGGATAGGCGAACGGGAGCTTCACCTGGAAGATGCAAAGTCACAGCTTCCCACTCGGAAACTATGACTTGGGGGGCTCCTGTTTTAGACTGGTCCGGCGCTTGGCCCAAAACGTGCTAAGGCCCAAATCATTATCAACCCATAAAGACAACACTCCCTGATATTCCACTAAGGTGCCTGTCACACGCTCGTGCCCGTGACTCTCGACCGGTCGACTCCACCGGCTTCGGAGCAGAATAAGACTTATCTCGAGTGTAGTCACCGTCTCGATCACCTCTGCCCGCTCCTCGGGAGCACCTCTTCCCGCTCCTCCGCTGAGGACCTTCCTCCTCGTAGGGTTTCTTCACTCCTAACCCTCCGGATTAAGTAGAGTCCACGCACTCCCTAAAAGACCGCGTATCCCCTTGAACTACGGAGTGGTTGACCCAATATGGAGACCACGTGTTGGCTCCACTATCCACATAGAATCCTGGCAGTCTCCGAATTGGGCTTGGGCATATTGTCCAATAGCGAGATCTTGGCCCAGCGCTGGGGGCAATAAATACCCTCTTTCACTAGTGGGTCAGGTAACTTCATTCATTCTCTCTTTCCTTGTAATTGCACTCTATTTGTCCCTTCTTCTCATTTTGGCATCAGAGTACCTTGCAGGTACACCCCCAGTTCACAAAAGATCCAGTTCCTTGCAGGCCTTGAAGATCCATCTGATCAGGTACGAACAATAATGTTGTACTTTTATTAGTTTTTTATTGTATTTTAATTATATTAATTATTTCTTTGGGTTAATACCACTTTATTGGGTTATTTTCGTATTACCCATGTAATAATTTTAAAAACAAGAATCTTTGGTTACTCACAGGATTCACTAGATTGATCCTAGGACATGTGCTTTAAATTTCAAATCGTATTCTTGATGATAAAGAACACTTCGACTACATTCATGATCTTATTGAAAAGTTTGTTTGCTCTACGTGATTCTTTAAGGTAACGTTATAAGCTTGTACAGAAAATGAAGTAAAAGCAATTGAAGATAAATTGCAAGAATGAAAATTCTGAAAAATAACAAGTTGCATAAAACTGCAAAAAGAATGTAAGATGATGTTTATACGTATATTCTCAAATGACTAATTTCTCAACACGCAAATACTTTGAGTTTTTTTGTGGGATTTTGTACACAAATAAACACACGAATCCTAAATGCTACGAATCCTATATATACTACTTTGAAATAACCGTTTTCAACGGTCTTTCGATCAGGGCATGCCACGTTTCACTCGGCATGCCTTCCTTTTGCCTTGGAGCTCCACGCGACCTCTAATAAAAACAGATAAGGACAAAAGGTAGTTATATCTTCGTTCAAACTCAACTTCCCTGTTGAACGCTTTTCTTTGTTGAATCAACCATAAAACTTAGAAAATATTTCTAAGTTCAAGTCCAACACTTCTTCCTATCGGAGGCGACTTCGGCATGCTTTTAGCAAACATGCTATTTTGTCGAAAACTCATTATATCTTTAATAGATATTTTTATTTCACTATTAATCATGGTGTTGAAAACTCCAGCTAACAAATTGCCCCCCAAAAATGTCATTTTTGACATATTGAAGAAAAGGGCATTTCCTGACCATTCGTTTCGATTTATTGTTGGATCTTCTTCCTGTGCTTCCATTTATTGGTTCGCCTCAGTACTATTTCAGATCAAAGGGTTGAGGATCATATCCATTGTCTGTGCAAGCATCTGAACCATGTCATGGTTACTTTCATCCATTTGCTTTCTAATTATTGTGGCAGAGTTATTTGTAAAATTTTGCATTTAGGCATAAAATCCTTTCCTTAAAGGCTAGTTAATTCAACTCAGGTTATTAACAGCAAAACCAGAACCTTGTAACGGGGAAGTTACACTCATTATAGATTCAGAATATTATAAACCTGCCATGAAAGAAATTGGCATGCTATAAGGTTGTTCACGACCATTCGAAGGCAAAGAAAAACCAGGAGACCCTAAGGGACTTTGGGAAACATTTTCTATTGGTGGGGGTCCCTAGGTTACCATGTGGTCCTATGTATATAAAAATAGGACCACCTTAAGCGTTTGACTACGCTAACATTGAACTTGTTGAAGACGGTATAGCGTCTGACACAGGCTTTGAGACCGTGGTTCCCCTTATCGAAGAGACTAGGGGTGGTACTTGATTATTGTTAGGGAAATTCTGATCAGTTGGCTGACTTTGACTTGCCATGTTCCTAACACATCTTTTCCTAGGTTTTTGTTCGTTATTTGTGCCTATTTTTCCAATTCCATGTGTAACTCGGTGGGAGAACTGACTTTATTATTTCGCAAGCAATGTTGCGGTGAGCAAGAGTCGCCACCGACTTTTATTTTGTCCAATTTCAGGAAAGGTAAAAAGAATAGAAAAAGACCTTTTTTAGAAGAAACGGGCTCGGGGGGTAAGTTATGAAAAGGGAAGGTGTAAGCACCCTTTTCATCCATAGTTCTCTGTGGGCTCTTAGTTTGCTTAGCTCATGTTTGTTTATTGTTTGTTTGGAAAAGAGACTTTTAAAGAGAAAAGGACTTTAGCTTAAAAGCATAGCCTTTGTTTTTGAAAGAGGTGTGAAAAACAATTTCTTTGTTTTGAGCAAGCAAACTAGGAGCACTACCCTATACTTTGTCTTTTCTACGCTTTTTAAATTTCCTACGAATAACCATACCATTTATGGGTAGGTAGTTCCTTTTTATTGGACGGAAATTTAGGTCAAAACAATCCTAAAAAGGAAAATATCCAACCGAAAAGGCCCATGGACCTTCTTGGTCCCCAAGATTAAGAATCTGGACGTACTTGTGTCCAAGTACGTCTAGAGGCAAAAAAAGATATAAAAAAGCTAAAAAACATGGAAATGCCCCAAGCGGGATTTGAACCCGTGACCTTCTATTTGCAAGCCTTACTTCCATACCAATTGTGCTATGTTATTTATTTGAAATAAAAAGCCAATTGAAACTGTATGAAGCATCGGCCAACATTTTCTATTTATTAAAATATAACAATTTAAGAGTAAACTACTATATTTTAAAATAGAATTTAAATCGAATATTTATAAAATTCAGGATGTCAATGTAAATGAACCCGAGATTTTATAAAATCCAATTTTAAAAATAATTTTGAAAATTTTTGTCACTAAAAAGTGTTGGCAAATTTTGGGGTATGACAGCTGCCCTTGTTCAATCTTCTTAAACCTAAAGATGTAGATCGGCGTACTCGGGATCTGAAGGTGGAAAATGATTGAACACTTGAGTACCACAAAATTTGCACTCGCCGGTGCAGGAAGAAGTATTGGAGATGGGCTTAAAGATGCCATCCAGATGTTAAACAAGATGTTTGTCTAAAGCATACGCTTTTCAAACTGGATCGTGTGCATTGATTGTATATGAAGGAGAGATGAAGTAATGTCTTACGGAAGACTACCTAGAGAGGTTCCTGAATAGGATATATCATTGACTGATGTAAAGGAGATTAGGCTTTGAACAAAGCTCGGGAAGAAGTGTCTTGTAGAATATTAATTGAGAACCTCCTTGAAAGGGCAAGAGATGTCTTAGAAAAGATTGGACAAATATGTTAAAGAAGATTACCTAAAAAGGTGGAGATATATCTTAGAGAAGACTACCTAGAAAGACTATGATACGTCTTAAACAAGACTAACCTAGAAAGGTATGATATATCTTAAACAAGACTAACCTAGAAAGGTATGATATGTCTTAAACAAGACTGACCTAGAAAGGCTCCTAAAAAGGATATGAAACTTCTTAAACATGACTACCTAGAAAGGCTCCTAGAAAGGATATGAAACGTCTAAAACAAGACTACCTAGAAAGGCTCCTAGAAAGGATATGATACGTCTTAAACAAGACTACCTAGAAAGGCTTCTAGAAATTATATGATATGTCTTAAACAAGACTAACCTAGAAAGGCTCCTAGAAAGGATATGATACGTCTTAAACAAGACTAACCTAGAAAGGCTCCTTGAAAGGATATGATACGTCTTAAACAAGACTGACCTAGAAAGGCTCATATAAAGGATGATAAATGTCTTAAACAAGACTACCTAGAAAGGTTCTTAGAAAGGATAAGAAGCTCTTTGATTGTTTCTGAATTATGAGTGTTGTTGATACGATCGTCTTTGCACTGTATTTGAATGAGAAAGTTCTTTTGCTTGAGAGATGACCTGAAAAGGAAGAAATTAATTTTATGCAATATCATGATGCGTATGTTGTGTGATGAGGTTCTCGAGATAAACGAGAATTTTGTATGTTGTGCATGTATTATGAATGATGCAGGGATGGACTATATATTCAAAGCATATTGGTAACTCTGTATATCAATTGCTGGTTGAGTGAATAAATCTCTGTATGCTGTCGAAGATGATGACAAGGGGATTGAGAATTCCTGTCTTTCGTTCGAGGATTTCCAGCTGGGGATTTTTTATTTTCGCTTAGGGATGAGAGTAACTTGAGTGATCTGATCCTGATGTATCCTGGAGACAAGAGAGAAGAATAATCTTCTAGTGTCTACTTTTAAACAAACCGTGTTGGAGAAGAAGATTGTGTCGGAGAACCGGCAGTGTTGGAGACGTACACTCCGTTGGGGAAACATGTCTCTGTTGGGAAGAGATTATTGGAAGATAACTTCTCGAGGAGTACTCTGTGGGGATATTTTGTGAAAACAACTATGTGGGGAAGATTCCCTGAGGTTTCAAATTTTCATTGCTCCATGTCTTCAGGTATTTCGTCACTTGTTGTTGGAAAATATTTTCTTGACCATATATGGCCCTTTGCATGTGGGAGTCCATCTGCCCCTGGATTCAGTAACCTGATATGCTTGATGATTGAGATTAGAATTAGAACATCTAAGGAGAGACAGATATTGACACCATCTGATGCTAGTAGCTAAACAACTCTTGTTGAGATTTGTGACAGATGCCACATGCCCCCTGTGATGGACTAGCCTTTAGATTATTTGGCGCCTTTGAGAGATTCTATGAATTGTGACCAGATTGCCCCTGGTAGATGGGGTAATAATATGTCATGCCCCTTGTATATACAAGCTTTTTAGCTGATTGGGTCAGGCGCAGGAGATATTTCTACTTTTCGATGTACTTCTGAAGCGACTTTGTCTGTCGGGAGGACTTTCTGATATTTGTGCTATCATAAGTAGTATGCCCTAGTATCATGAACTTAGGAATAAAGCCCCAGACTGATCAGGGTTGGAGGTAGTTTCAACTGTGCTTGGGTGAATGCCCCTAATTATTCAACAGTTTTGAGAGATTCTTTGAATCTTGACCTGATTTCCCCAGATATCTGAATTCTTACTCAATGGAGTATTCAACTGCCTTTGTGCCCCTGAGGGTGATCGGAATTTGAGATATTCTCGCTTGAACTCAACGGAGTTCTGAAGGCAACTTGTCCCTTGAGAGGATTAAACTTTTTATCTATAGTTCATGATGGAAGCTTTCTTGGTGTCAAGTACTTGTTCATATGCAAAAATGTTTATTATGAGACATATGATCCTAATGCAAAGTTCATGTTTGTCTTGAAGTTTAAAAAAGAAATTTTTTTGAAAGGATGTCAAAACATTGATTTTTGTGAAAGATGGTGTGATATCAGTGTTTCACCCCAAAATTTGCCCTCTTTATTTGAGCTATAAGTTATCCAAGACGTTTATTTCGGCATTCAAAAAAAGAAGAAAAATAATGAAAAGTTTTCATGGTTTTTAAGGAGATGTGGCATGAAATTTGGTTTATACGTTGAAACTACGAGGAAATTCACAAGTCTTATTTGAAAGGTGATATGAGCTTGGTTCTCGGGACTTTTTCGACGTTATCTACAACTTTCGTGTTTGACTCAGAAACCAATTCAATGAGGAAGGTTGTCGAATTTGCAAATTAATCGAGATTTCACAGTGAAAAATGGTGCTGAACCGCAGGTTTTCGGACAATAAAAAATTCATATCTCACAATCCGTTCGTCCGATTCACTCGAGATTTTAACAGAAACTCCGTGCTAATATTCCCGACATTTCAAATGTTTGGACTGTCGACCAATTATGCACCGAAAATGCTTAGCATTTTGAAGAGCATCGGGATTTTTCAGTGAAAAGTGTGTTTTCGGGTATGTCGCGGCGAGTTTGAAAATTCATAACTTCTTCGATTTTTATCGTATGAGGTCCATTCCGGCGGCATTCTCTCAGGAATTTCGTTATCTTCGATTCTTCGTCACACGTGCTCTTTCGGATTTTGAGCCAAAGTTTGAGTTTTATCACGTTCTTTGAACGGTACTCGCGAAATTCTACACAGTCGCACCTGATGAATCGGTGTTTCTCGCCATTCAAACGCGCGTAATTTCTTCACCGCTTATCGGGTTGAGGCGATTCTTGCGGCTACGAGTCACAAATTTAGTCATCTTCGAGATGACGTTGGTTCCGTTTTTGAATTTCGCACCGAGTCACATTTCCCCGAAAACGAGCAAAAAAAGAGATACGTCGGGGGCATTTTTGACATTTCACCACTTACCCTATATAAACAATTTTCCCTCCTTTTCTCTCATAACTTCCATTCACCCAAAATTATTAATTTTCTCTCTCTCACCTCACAAACAAAAATCCAATTTTCCCTCCCTTCTCTCTAGAATCAAAACACAAAAATTGTAACAAAAAGCTCAAGAACATGATGAAGATTCTCAAGAACCCATAGCACAAAATTGTCAAAATTCTAATTATCCTTTTCTCTTTCACGTGGCCAGCACCATTCCGCCTCTGCCACACCGTGCACCTTCTCCAGTCACCCTCCTCAGTCCGCGATCGCTTCTCCATCGACGAACCACCGCGAATCTGGCCAAGTCATCTCCCTCCGATCGCATTCGTCTGGGCGGCCTCCTCTCATCAACCTCCTCTTCTTACTTTCTTGTGGTGTATTGTTATTATGCTCGATGTGCATGTCGACCTTTGTGTGCTTTCATGGCTAATCGGTGTGTTGACTATTTGCTTTCGCTTTGCTAGCTCGCTCGCGGGATTCTTAGTTTGATTTCTCTCGTCGCTATAGTTTACGGATCATCATTTGTTTGGTATTAATCCCATTTCATTTTATTTTTCTCGCACTTTATCGCTTTCTCGCATCATCCTTTAACATGAGAAGTAGGACTTAGGCATGCATCTGGTCAAGCCCTCGAAAGAGGCTCTGTTTTTGTCGGTGTGTTTATATTTGTGCTTTGCGGCAGGGAGTCACGGTGTAATAAGTCCTAGATGGCACTCTGTTAAGTCCTCTTGGAAGGCACACGGAAAGGGTTAGCAATCAACCCCCGCCTAGTCTCATCGAGTCCGTTTAGTATGCGCACGCTACGCGTTGCTTGCTTCTGAACTAGCACAAGATCTTGTTATCGAGTATGTCAGGAAAAGGGTTCATGCAATCGGACCCCCGCCTTTCTTATTGTTCGAGTCGCTCAACGTTGATGCTCGGTGTACGCACGCACCGTTTTCCTTTCAGATCCATGACGGCTTGGTTGCTGAGAGGGACTCGCTCCTCTTGTCTATGGCCCGATCATTTTCGCGAGGTCTAATGCTTGGTTAACTCGGGTGATTCGCTCCCCTTGGCTATGGGGGGACCGCTTTTCTACCACTCGGTCAGTGCCGTTGGTTTTGTTTGCTTTATGAGCGGAGCTCGTTTGTGTGATATTCTTGTGTGTTGTTTCCGCTTTTCCCCATAGGTTGCTATTTTAGTTTATACTTGTACCCTTTGTATGATAACATTAGGTTGAAAGCTTTCCCCCTTAGCTTAGGTCTTCCTCATGCATTCTTTAAAACACAAACCACACTCTTTGATTTTCTTTTCTTAAGAGCTTGTTATTTCTGCTCCATTCCCAAGCCTAAGCCTCCAAAGGTCGAGCAGCGGAGTGTGAATGTAACTTGTTCACCTAAAAAACACAAAACAAACAGAAACTAGTTAGCCGAGCTACGGTACCTCTGATTCCTCAAAAAGGATACGTAGGCAGCGGGGTAGGGCCCGTGCGAGTATAACTCTTTCTTTTCCCTACATTTTGCATGCATTTTAGTTCAGATTAGCGCAGTTTGCTTACACACCCATAGGTTTAGACACAAGCGTGGATACCATCGAGTACGATGGGCGTGTGGGGTGCTAACACCTTCCCCCCGCGTAACCGACTCCCTTACCCTTTTTCTCTGGTCGTGAGACCGTTGTTTTGTTTCGTGGTTTGCTGGCATTCCCTTCCTCTTCAGGATAAATATGTTAGTGGCGACTCTGTTAATTTTCGCGGTAGCGACAACCAGCTCAAGCGTTTAGAAAAACTCATAGGAGTCAGTTTACCGTATTCTCGTTACAGTATGCTTTTGAATTAACCCTGCTTCAATTTGGACTTTTGAGGGTTGTAACGTGGCCAGGTTCACCGTTTTTTGCAAAAGGATTTTTAGGCTCAAAATTTTATTGGTGCCCACCCCCTTCGTGACGTTCTCCAACCTAAGTTCAGTTAACTCGATGCAAGCATTCATCCTTCAAGAGGAGTTTGAGACGTACGATTGAGGAATTGATGAGGTGTTTGGACATGGTAGTCACTTACATTTTATTCTTGGTGTCTGACCACACGATCTTGAATTTATAGACATGCGAATTTGCCCTTTTTGTTGAGGATCTCTTTTATTTACCGAACTTTTTCCTGGACAAATTCTTTTGAATTTTGATTTTGATGTCCAGCGGGATGACCTAATTTTTGCCTAAGTCACTTGTTTTCAAGTTTGTTGACTTAACGGGCTTTCTTTTTTTTCATTAATTTTTTTTGAACAAGTTGTATGAGACGTCTTCGATTCATTGGAAATATTGTGACTGCCTCATTCCTTTGTTAACGAGGGTATACCATTGTGGTTTCGTCATATTTTGATCTCCTAATGTGAGGGATAACCATTATGGTATTGAATTTCCTCAACCTTCTGAAGGATAACTATTGTTGTATCCTTAGATGCGTGCTCCTGATGAATTTTAAATGCTCAACCAGGTTAATTGAACACTACCCTGCCCCTGGGTTAAATATGTGGGTTTTTTCGTATCGAAAAGAAACTCCTACTTCAAGGCTCAAAGGGGTTGACAAGGGATTAACTTCCTTATATCTCCAGTGTTTAGAGATTTTAAACAATGCCTGTACATCATCAACGGGGTTTTACTCAAAAGCACACCATTTGAGATCATGGGTATTATATGTTCGTTATTCTCCCTTCGGATTTATCATGCTTTATCGCCGAGAGTTTGGCATCACAAGCAAAGAAAAACATGTTAGAGCGAGAGCGAATGAATTTTTTCAAGACAAACATATTCAATGCGTCATTATTATAGTTCAAAAACAAACAAGTATGACATATTAGTAGTATTGAATCAAAACAAGAAAGATTACGCATGAACATGCATGATAATATAGAGATTGTCAACGTTGAGGAGATTTTCTCCGTATGGACTTATTGTTTCAGAAGATCCGTTGAGTCGAAGGAGAACTTCAAATCAGGCTTGCAGGTGTGAATGCAATAGCCTTTGCAATAATCAAGTCTTGAACCTTGTCATTAAATGGTTGACAGTCATCGGTTGACTGACCAAGTGCCCTAGAGTGGAAACCGAACCCAACATTCGTATATGAACTCCAAATTACTTCTAGGATGAGGGTTCCGACGAAGCCACGCAGGAGTTGTCAGTATCCATCTTTAGGGATTTGAGGAAGAAGATGAGAAACTCGTTGTCTGGAAACCTGTTATGCAATGATATGTATGTAAATGCGGATGCAATGTTTTCAAGGGTCTTTATGGAATTTATTTTGCAACATTGAAATGTAGTTGCAGCTTTGTTGAAGAACTTCGACTTCCATCTTTGAACGTACTTCTTTAAGAATCAAGCTCACCATATCCAGTGGGTTATAGCCTCTGATTTGGGATACTTGTACTTCTGAATTTGAAGGTATATGGCTAAAGGAAAATAAATCCTCTTGCCCCTTGATAGGAATTGTACCTTTGAGTTTGAGGATGCATGGCCAGAGGAAAATAAATCCTCTTGCCCCTTAATAGGAATTCAGTTCTTGATAATAGCACCTGAAATTGTGCGTCCTAAATTCCTAAGATCCTTGGAAAAGGTTAGTTGAATATGCCATGTGATGGGGTGATGTCATGTGTATGCTATAGATGAAAGTGCAAATCACACAAATAGGCCTAGAAGTATGAGGTAATGACCATATGTAAGTCCTGCAAGAAATTTCAAGTTGTTAGATATAAACAAAACTTGAAAGAAGTCAGAATTGTTAAATAACACATATGCACAAGTCCTGCAAGAAAATCAAACTGTTTGGGTATAAACAAATCCTGCAAGGAGATCAAGTTGTTAGGGTATAAGCAAATATTGCAAGGAAATCTGGTTGTTAGGGTATAAACAAATCCTGCAAGGAAACCAAACGGTTAGATAATGAATACAAACAAGTCACACAAGTAGCCTTAGGTTTAAATGCTTGCATGAAGTCCTTAGGTAAGTACCCTCCTCACTGAAGTTTAGTTGGCTCAACCTGTCCTAAATAAAGATCGGGTTCTAGGGAGCTCATATGACGGATCTTTCTCGAAAGAATTATCCCAGTCAGCGCTCGAACGGCTAATCGAAAACATCTTGAGAGATTTATCTCAATGAGTGTATCTTCGAGTATCAACCAACTTCGGTCAGGAATCCAAAGCCGGCCATCTCGTTACTTTCTAATAGGCCAAAGTTAAGTTCAACTAGAGTTCTAAGGGCAAATTAGTGCTTAATGACACCACGCGGCAGCCAAATGTCTCCTCGATCACTTTCAAGGGCCGTCAGGACAAACCAAAGTGTCACACTAACGGTGGCCACAAGATCAACCATATCGATACAAGTCGTACAGTCTCCTTGGTCTATTGCACATACCTAAGGTACACTAGATCCGGGTGTAGGATCTTTCACACAAGAACATTCCCAAGCAGTACCCTTAAAAATAAAGCACACAAACAAACAATTAAAAACATTTATAATGAACTAAGCCCTAAGGTAAACCCCTCTTATAGAGTCCCCAGCAGAGTCGCCAGTTTTGTAACTCGATGGGAGATCTGACTTTATTATTTTGCAAGCCATGTTGCGGTGAGCAAGAGTCGCCACCGACTTTTATTTTGTCTAATTTCAGGAAAGGTAAAAAGAATAGAAAAAGACCTTTTTTAGAAGAAACGGGCTCGGGGGGTAAGTTATGAAAAGGGAAGGTGTAAGCACCCTTTTCATCCACAGTTCTCTGTGGGCTCTTAGTTTTCTTAGCTCATGTTTGTTTATTGTTTGTTTGGAAAAAATACTTTTGAAAAGAAAAGGACTTTAGCTTAAAAGCGTAGCCTTTGTTTTTGAAAGAGGTGTGAAAAACAATTTCTTTGTTTTGAGCAAGCAAACTAGGAGCACTACCCTATACTTTGTCTTTTCTACCCTTTTTAAATTTCCTAGGACTAACCATACAATTTATGGGTAGGTAGTTCCTTTTTATTGGACGGAAATTTAGGTCAAAACATTCCTAAAAAGGAAAATATGCAACCCAAAAGGCCCATGGATCTTCTTGGTCCCCAAGATTAAGAATCTGGACGTACTTGTGTCGAGGTACGTCTAGATGCAAAAAAAAGATAAAAAATAGCTAAAAAACATGGAAATGCCCCAAGCAGGTGTCATACCCCAAAATTTGCCTTCCATATTCCATTCCCAATGATTCAAAGTTCAAGATTCAAATCCAAAGCTTTGCTCAAACAATCCCAAGATCCACAGTCAACTGATCCAATCCTAAAGGCCAACTACAATCAAAGCATGATTCAAATCTATGATCATTGGTCAAACATCAAGTATAGAGGTGCATAACCATCATTTGATCAAAGAATGATCATGATTCCATTAATAGAAACTCAGAGATGAACAAATACAAAAAGGTTCAAATTAGGGTTTCCTAGGAGAAAGTCAACCCAATTTTGACTGGGCATAACTTTCACATGGAACATCAAAAGTTCCCCACTCAAAGCCTATTTTGAAGGAAATTGGATTCTCTACAACTTTGTCTCTCACAAGCCAGGGCTAGAAATGATTCATTTGAGAGAAACAATGCAAAAGATTACAGGACATTTTCAGGCATCCTTCAAAAGCAGTTTTTTCCCAAAGAGAATATGATCAAGATAAAAGCTCCAAATGAAAAATATATTCCAAAGTGGCTTATAGAGGACCTCTTGAGGTTTCCAAAAAGTCTTAGAACTCCCTCGTAGCTTAAAAATTGAGTGAGATATGATTGATCAAAGTTGGGTGATTTTTGGAGGCAAAATGTGAAAAAAAGAAGGTTCAAATTGAGAAACTTTGCAAATGGGCCTATGGTTTTTTGATGCAATCTTGGTCCACAAGTCATTAGCATGCCCAAAATCATTTGCCACGAAATTTAACTTATTATTTGATTTAATATGATTTTTATTTCATTTTTAAATGATTTAATTAAGTGGGAAATCAAATATTTTGTTAAAAAGTTGCATATGGATTGATTTCAATCAGTATTTATGATAGAATACAATATAATTTCGTGACCAAATGATTGAAAAAAAAGATTGGCACAAGATTGGACAAGAATATAAGGTTTTGATAAAAGAATAAAATCAAATTTTCAAGCTTGACAAGATTTGATTCAAAAGGCTTTTGGATAGTTTTGTTGACCTAATTTGATCCCCTATAAGTACATGACACAAAGCAAACGAAAAGGGGATGAAATTCTGGGCAGAGAACTATCATCAAGAACAAAAAAAAGTCACCAAAAACTTCAAATCGGTTTTGAAGAATCAGAAGGTTGCAAGGGGAATTAAAGGGTGCAAAACGTTCCTTGAGAGATTCTGAAGGTGTTTGGATCCTTACTCTGCAACAACAACCTCAGAACTTCCTCCAATTCGCCAAGGTATGTGTCTCGGAACTTTGGATCGATCGGTGTAATTCGTGCGTTTTTATGTGAATTTGTTCATGTATTATGTCTTGTTTCAATGTTGCGATCGTTTCTGGGTTATTAGACTGGAGTTTTTATGTTTTAATCTCACATTGCCATTAACGTCCGAGCAAGCTTTCTAGGGTTGAATTAGGGTTTTTCAATAGGAGTAAAATTAGGGCGAAATAATAGCATGGCTGGATTCGCAAGGTGAGGACGAAGGGAATGCATAGGTCGCGCCACATTTATACATGCCCATGTTCTATTCGCTATTTCCCTGGTTTCAATTTGCTACGAAGGGAATCCTAGCTATTTTGTAGCAAACGTTGCAGGTTTATCATAAATTCTGTGGAGAAGATGAGTGCGTGGCAACAGGATATTGGGCCATTTGAATCTCCGCGCGCATTTTTATGTGTTTTCTCTCTCTGTTTTTTTTATTGTCATGAGTGCGTCCTCTTAACGCGTTTAGTGTTTGGTTGGGATGGTAAGCGAAGGTGCTGTCAAGGGAGAGGGCGTGGGTTCGACCCCTCGCCCCCACATATGTTTTTTTTCTGAATTTTTCAAGCTCCTGATCCCATACGCCTAAGGCCCCAGCATCTACTATACACCCCTCAGATCTGAACCATAGAACCAGCAGCCATATAGATCTGACTCCCAGAGTTTAGTCCCTATGCCATGTACCTTAGTGATGATCACATTGAACCAAAATCTCTAATAAACTTATATTTTAATTAATTTATATATTTAAGTTAAATTCTTTTAAATATTCATGCATATAATAATAATTTATTTTATAAATAAATTAATGTATGACATTAATATTTAAAATCACAATTTGTTGTTCGTTCCGATTAAATCAATTAATCGCTATGGTCAACAATAATTTTAATTAAAATATTATTTAATTAAAATATAATTAATTTCTATTTGATTAAATGGTTTCGACTATCTTATTAGTCGCGATGATTAATCTTTCTATTTTTCCTATTCTAATTCGTTATCCTTTTTAATTGAATCAATCTATTACGAGGAGTAACGATGCAAACTAATAACTAAAAATTTGTTAAAAATCACCATTATTCGTTATTAGTGATAATCAAATTGATTGATTAAAATTGGTAATGATACACTTACTAATCTGTTGACTATGGTAATTGAATCAATTGATTATCGCGGTTAATAGTGCATACTAAAACCAGGGTTGTACGCCCAAATCCTAAAACACTTCCCAAAACATTCAAAACACTTCAAATTCCAAACTACGGATTGTCATCCTCATTCAAAACTACGACAGGCCATTCAAAAAGCCTCCAAACAACTTTAAACACCTCAAATTCAAATTCTAAGGCATACAACCCTGTCCCGAACTACGTAGACTCTGATCCTCCATAAGGAGGTACGTAGGCACTTGGCAACAAGGCGAGTCCCCTTCCCTAAAATCTCAATTCACTTCAAATCTCAATTTTGCCCTTTTCATTTCTTTAGCTATTAAATCCTAATATTTTAGCCAACTGTCTGACATCTTTCTTTATGTTTTTAGCCATAAACCTTAGCGTTATAATGCAAACCTTAGGAAAGGGTTGAGGGTGCCTAACACCTTCCCTCGACCTGAATATAGTATCTTACCCTGATCTCTTAACTGCGCGAGGTTTCCTATTCGCCTTGGTAGAATAGGTGGCGACTCTAAACATTAAATTTTTAGGCAGGTTGCTACAGCTGGCGACTCTGCTGGGGATAACTTAAATGGTGAATACTATGCTCCTATAGGTTTTAGGTTTTGGCAGGGTTTAGGTTTGGCAACTTTTTTTTAGGGTTTGGCTAACGTGCCTTTTTCAGGGTTTGTAATTATTTTTATTTTTATTTTTTTAAATTTTGTTTATTTATTTATCTTTATCTAAAAATACTTAATTATTTAGGATATGTTTATATCTAATCGCTTATGTGAATATATTTATATTTTACTGCCTGTTATATTTCTATATGCACTGCTGGATATTATGTCGTGTTAAAACCCTAAGTGTGGGAGTTAACTTTGAGATCAATAGGGGACATGAATCGCCTACGAGTCTCATTGATAACTCCACTCGGAGTGGGTTGAGTATTCGGAAATGTCCAAAACGAGGCTTGACTTTGTTGAGGGCAGGACTGGATACTTGGCTGATCTCTCCGAGAACCTACCCCAAAAATTTGAACCTCATGGATAAAATGAGTTGTTCTAAAATCCGAAGAGACAAAAAGTCTCAGAGGCTACGAACGACCCCATGAGACCTTCTAGAACCCCCTATAAAAAGGTTGGCTCCCAAGAGCCGCTACGTCGAACCTATGAACTTATGTGATTATGTGTTATATGTATATATATGTGTTGATCTTTTTTTTTTATTATTTCTTTTTCCATTCATCATACATCAGGGGCATTCTTGCATCATATTTTATTCAAAAAAAAGAAAGAAAAAAGATATCATACATATCATGCATGGCATACACATCATTTTCACGACATTAAGAGAAGATTCCTCTTCTATCTCCAGAACAAGGGACCATTGGGAAGGATAACCTAACATCCCGACCATATTATCCAACAAGATTTAAGCAAAAGAGATCAATGGATCAGCTGGAACAGAATCAAGCCGCTCTTCGTGAGGAGGTGGATCAACTAAAGGTTAGTATGGAAGAAGTTAAAGGAGGTATGACTCAGATGCTAGGATTCATGAAGGCCCTCCTGGATAAACAAGAAAAAGCAAAAGAGGTTCAGTCTGGGGATACCCTGGTTCAGGATGAGATCCCTAATGACGAAAACCCGCTGCTAGGATTTGTTTCAGGCTTTGGCCCGGATAAGGACAAACCTCAGGTCCGATCTGTCAGGAGAGCCATCCAATTCCAAGAGAAAGGAGAGACCTCCCAAGAAGGATTTGTCCCCACTCCACAAACGAAAGGGACAACCCGCACAGTTCGCATTCCTGCTAGCAATATCCCTAGGGATGATGATTACCTGGATCTACAATACGGAGTGCAAGAGGTGAACAACACAAACCAAGCACCTCAGACGCAACAGTCTAATCCCAACTCTAGGGAAGACTCCAAGGATAGTAAACAAATCAAGGCGCTGGAAGAGAGACTAAAAGTGGTAGAAGGATACGATGTCTTCGACGTGGATGCCTTCGAAATGAGCTTAGTCTCAGACTTGACTATCCCACACAAATTCAAGATTCCAGACTTCGAAAAATGCAAAAGGCTCACGTGTCCGAGAAATCACTTGCGCATGTATGTGCGAAAAATGGCTGCTTATGCTCACGATCAAAAGCTGATGATACACTTCTTCCAAGAGAGTTTAAGCGGAGCATCTATTGACTGGTATATGCAACTGGAGAAATCCTATATCAGAAGCTGGAATGATCTGGCTAACACATTCTTGAAGCAGTACAAGTACAACTTGGACATGGCACCCAATTGGATGCAATTATAAAACATGTCACAGAAGAAGGATGAATCATTCAAAGAGTATGCCCAAAAATGGAGGGAAATGGCTTCTCGAGTCCAACCTCCCCTAATGGAAAAAGAACTGGTGGACATATTTATGAGCACTTTGCAAGGACCGTACTACGACAAGATGGTCGGAAGCATATCTTCAGGGTTCTCGGACTTGGTAGTCATTGGTGAGAGAATTGAAGATGGAATCAAAAATGGGAAGATACAAGGGGCACCCTCAAGTTCCTATCACACGAAGAAGTCGTATGACGGAAAAAAGGAATCCAACACTGTGGGGGCAATCATGGGTAATCAGACCCCAATATCGCAGCAAAGGGATCAGCAAAAGCAACAGGGTGGCCAACGCACCTAGAGGTCCAAGCCAAAACGATCATTCACTCCGTTGTATATGCCATTGTCTCAAGCTTTGCAACGTTTGCTCAGTCAGAACTTGGTAACTCTACTACCTCCATACTCAGCTCCAGTTAACCCCGCTCCCGGGTACAAACATCATGCTAGGTGCGCTTATCATTCAGACAGTCCTGGTCATGATACAGAGGATTGTGGGCCGTTAAAACACAAGATCCAAGATTTGATTGAAGAAGGGCTCATTGAGTTCGAAGATCCTCACTGTAACACCCCAATTCTACCCAGGCATATAGGTACAAATATCAGAGTATAAAAATTAAATTCATAAAAACAATTAGGGCGTTACACTTAAGTAACCACATAACCAAACATAACATACTCGCAAAAGATGCGTAACACAAATAATCAAAGAGGACGGATACACATAAACACCTGAATGTATTCATACTTATATATATGCGTCGGTAAACAAAATATCCACGACATTCTTCCAAAATACATCGCATGAGAAGGTATTCAAAATACATAATACGAATGCATTTAAAGGATCAAATATACATCAAAAGGATCCTATAAGCATTATCTACAAAATAAGTGTTCGATCCCCCCCCCTAGGTGTTACGTATCATGAGCCGATGACACCAAAACGGACGACTACAAAGAGAGCACCTACACCTGCGGATCACCTGCACATTACCCACGAGTAGGTAACATTAAGGCAGAAGGGTGAGAATACAATTCATAATGAAAGCATGATCAATATAGTAATGCCCACAATATCATTAAGAATCATATAACAAGATAATCCAATAAGTCAACCACAATCAATATATAAGTAATGCGGTACATGAATGATAACATAAATTATAAAGACCGAAGATGATGAATGAGACTCGACTATGCGTATGCATGTGGTACCAAATCCGGAGTGAAACTCCTCCTTGTCATTATGACAAATACACCTTGCCGAGCATTATGCTGGGACTTCTTTCCCTAAGGAAAATACACCTTTGTCGAGCAGTAAGCTACGACTAACCGTCATCGAGCATCTAGCCCCCACTGATGACCTCTTGCCACTCGGGCAAATACACCTTTTTACCGAGCATTAAGCTCCCACTGGTAATAATTGCCAATTCAGGCCACCTGTTAATAGCATTCCGCCATTAACGTAATGAAATATCATGCTGTGCATACAAACGACTCAATTACATAACAACAACAACAACAATATAACTCGGTCACATATCTACATCACACCGGTTATATTATTCTACACGGATACATCATCAAAATTGCCACTCAGGCGTTCATATTCACACAGCGCACGTATACCGTCAAAACATACTTGATTAGCAAATATCATTTCAAAAATACATTTATGAAAAATCATTCGACCACCAACACACTCCTCTCTATCATGAAGCATACTCAAGGGTTCTCATAATACTTCAAACGGCGCGTAGAAACGACCTACGGTTCAAAAGATACAACAAAACAAAGTTTGGAAAAACAAAATTTCTCACAGTCCGCTTGAGCTCCGCTCAGCGGACCCAGACAGGGAATCACCAAACAAAAATACAGAACCTCCACTCAGCGGACCCAGACAGAGATTACATGCAAAAGAACCTCCGCTCAGCGGACCCCCTCCGCTCAGCGGACCTGCGTAAACCCAGAAAAACCAGTTCTGCAACAGACCGTCTCAGCTCCCTCCAACCCATTCGAAACCCATTTAAACCTTCATCCCAACCCCAATACAACACAAACATGCTATATATACACCTAATCCATGATTATCATATGGTTGGATCATCACATGTTGTCTTTGACCTAAATTTCTTCATAAGCAAGAAAACATGGAGAAATGAAAAACAAACATGATCCATGGGAATATCTATCATCATAGCACACATACACACCATAAAATCAAGTTTATATCTTCAAAACACACAAAACACACAATTTGCCATTGTTGAACAAGCTTGGAAAAGAGGAAGAACAAGAACAAAGAATACAAAACTACAAGAACCATACAATCAAGATAAACTATATTCATCCCCCTTACCTTGGTTGGATTCTTGGCTCTAGCTTAGTTTGGATTCTACAACTCTCTTCTTCTCTTTGTTTTTCTCTTCTTTCTCTTCTCTTCCCAAGTTCTCTTTCTTTCTTTCTATCTCAAAATATCTCATTTTCTCTATATATCAAAATATCTCTTTCTAGTTCTCTACTTCTCATTTTCCCCCACTCAACTTTCATAAATTCTAATTTTGGCCCAAATGTCACTAAACATTAATTCTAACCAATTAACACCCAAAACATAATAATTACACACATGGAAAGTAATAAGTAAAATATTAACATAATTAATATTTACCGACTGACTCGACTCGAAAACGGTAAAATTAGGAAAATGTAGTAAACATCACAATTAACCAGAAAAACACATTTATGGGCGTTACAACCCTCCCCCACTTAAAAGATTTTCGTCCTCGAAAATAAGATTACCTGCTACAAACAACTCAGGATAGGAATCTCGCATCTTGCTCTCCAACTCCCAGGTCAAACTCTCACCTGCCGCACTTAACCATACGACTTTCACCAAGGCGATCTCCTTGCCTCGCAGAGTCTTAGTCTCACGATCTTCAATACGCACTGGTATCGTCTCAACTGTCAGGTTCTCACGCACTTGCACATCATCCATCTGAATCACATGGGACGGATCCGCAATGTATCTCCTCAACTGAGACACATGGAATACATCGTGCAGATTAGAAAGACTTGGCGGTAACGCCACCCGATACGCAACTTTGCCAACTCGCTCCGATATCTGATAAGGACCAATAAAACGCGGAGTAAGCTTCCTCGATTTCAAAGCTCGTCCAACACCAGTCATAGGCGTAACTCTTAAGAATACATGATCACCGGCTTGGAATTCCAAATCTTTCCTTCGCTTGTCATGATAACTCTTTTGCCTACTCTGTGAACTTCTCATCTTCTCACGAATAAATTTCACCTTCTCTGTAGTCTCTCTTACTATTTCAGGTCCGAGTACCACACTCTCGCCCGATTCAAACCAACACAATGGAGTTCTACACTTACGACCATATAGCGCTTCAAAAGGTGCCATTCCGATACTAGAATGAAAACTGTTGTTGTAAGTGAATTCTATCAACGGAAGATAAGTATCCCACGAACCTCCCTTCTCTAGAACACAAGCCCTCAACAAGTCCTCTAACGATTGAATAGTCCTTTCGGTCTGACCGTCTGTCTGAGGATGATAAGCCGAACTCAACCTCAACTTAGAACCTAGAGCCTCTTGCAAACCTTTCCAAAAATCTGATGTGAACCTTGGATCTCTATCCGACACAATACTCAACGGTATACCATGTAGTTTCACAATCACCTTGATATAAATCTCAGCCAACTTCGCAACTGGAAAAGTGATGTTAATAGGAATAAAGTGAGCAGACTTTGTCAACCTATCAACAATCACCCAAACCGCATCGAAACCTCTCACAGTATTTGGTAAACTCGTCACAAAGTCCATAGAAATACTATCCCATTTCCACTCTGGAATATCCAACGGTTGCAACAACCCTGCAGGACGCTGATGCTCCACCTTTGACTTCTGACATACCAAACACGCATACACAAACTGAGCCACATCCCTTTTCAAACCAGACCACCAAAAGATCTTCTTCAAATCCTGATACATCTTATTGGCTCCCGGATGAATACTCAAACTGCTTCTGTGACCTTCCTCTAAAATCATCTTTTTCAGCTCGGAATCATCAGGTACACAAATTCGACCACGGAATCTCAAAACACCCTGACCATCCACTCTGAAGTCGCCATCATCACTTTGATTTGCCACCATAAACAAATCAACAAGTTTCACATCCATTTTCTGTCTCTCGCTAACAGTTGACAGAAAATCATTCGTCACTTTCAACATACCCAACTTAACACTATCTGGTGTCAATTCACATACCAAACTAAGATCACGAAACTGCTCCAAAAGTTCCCACTCCTCCGCCATCATAGCGGACATATGCAAAGATTTCCGACTCAAAGCATCGGCAACCACATTAGCTTTACCAGGATGGTAATTCAAGCTAAAGTCATAGTCCTTTAGGAATTCCAACCACCTACGTTGTCTCATGTTCAACTCTTTCTGATCAAATAAGTATTTCAAACTCTTATGATCACTAAAGACCTCGAACCTTGCACCGTAGAGATAATGCCTCCAAATCTTTAATGCAAAAACCACTGCAGCTAACTCTAAATCATGGGTGGGATAATTCTTCTCATGAATCCTTAACTGCCTCGAAGCGTAAGCCACCACCTTACCTTCCTGCATCAAAACACCACCTAACCCCATATGCGATGCATCACAATACACCACAAACGGTTCCTCAGGATCAGGTAAAACCAAAACCGGAGCTGAAGTCAACCTTCTCTTCAACTCTTCAAAATTCCTTTCACAAACTATGTCCCAAATAAACGCCTTACCCTTGCAAGTAAGCTGAGTTAACGGAAGTGCCAACTTAGAAAAGCCTTCAATGAATCTTCGATAATAACCTGCCAAACCTAAAAAGCTTCTGATCTCAGTAACCGATCTCGGAACCTCCCATTGTTGCACTGCATCTACTTTGGATGGATCCACTGCAATCCCGTTACCTGAAATCACATGACCAAGAAAACTCACCTCTGATAACCAGAACTCGCACTTGGATAACTTAGCATACAACTGCTTCTCCTTCAAAACCTGTAGCACAACACGCAAATGATCCTCATGCTCTTCCTGAGACTTAGAATAAATCAAGATGTCATCTATGAAGACCACAACAAACTTATCCAACTGATCATGGAATATGCGATTCATATACTCCATAAACACACCAGGTGCATTAGAAACTCCGAACGGCATCACCAAAAACTCATAATGTTCGTACCGAGTCCTAAACGCAGTCTTCTGAATATCTTCTTCCTTCACCCGAATCTGATGGTAACCAGATCTTAAATCAATCTTGCTAAACACACTGGCTCCCACCAACTGATCCATCAAGTCGTCAATCCTAGGAAGCGGATACTTATTCTTAATCGTCACCTTGTTCAACTGGCGATAATCAATACACAACCTCATGCTTCCATCCTTCTTCTTTACCAACAACACTGGAGCTCCCCATGGTGAAACACTAGGCCTCACAAAATGTTTTTCTAGCAACTCTTCCAATTGTTTCTTTAATTCCACTAACTCTGATGCCGACATTCTATACGGCGCCATAGAAACAGGCCTCGTACCAGGAACTAGATCTATGGAGAACTCCACCTCTCTCTTTGGCGGCACATCAGAAAAGTCTTCAGGAAACACTTCGGGAAATTCTCGCACTACTGGAAAATCCTCAACTGCAGCTCGACTCTCCACAGTCAACGATGCAAACACACCAAACAATTGTGCCCCATCTTCTAACAGTCGATTCAACTCCTTGGTAGATAAGACATCAAATTCCCCATCTTTCTCAAGAAATGGAAACCTCACCAACTTATGATAACAATGGATATGGACACGATTATTCATCAACCAATCCATTCCCAGAACCACGTCTAACTCGTTCATCGACAAACAAATCAAATCAACAGTAAAGTCCTTACCGAAGATTGATACCGGACAATTCTTACAGACTAAGGAAGTAATCACCGACCCCATTGCTGGTAAATCGATAACCATCTCACCACCCAAATCGGATAGAACAAGACCTAATCTTTTAACACAATCATCGGCTATAAAACAATGCGAAGCACCCGTATCAATAATAGCAATTAAAGAAATGCCATTAATAAAACAAGTACCTCTGATCAGTCGATCACCCTTGTCCGTCTGAGTTCCAGCCAAAGCAAACACTTTCCCACCAGCTTGAACTTTCTTCTTCTGACATTGGCCGCTCATGTGTCCCTCTTCACCACAATTAAAACACACTACTCCCTTGGATGCACAGTCGGATGACACATGTCCTACCCTTCCACACTTGAAACATTTCTTTGCGTCACTAAAGCAGACATTAATTTTGTGGCCAGGTTTACCACACTTAAAACATACAATCTTAGCAGGAGCATCTCCCCCACTAAACCTTGGTCCATAATTCATCTTTTGCTTACCCTTCCCTCCATCATACGGCGTCCCACGATTCTGCGGACCTTTGTTCCTCTTTTCATTAATCACCTTATGATGAGCATTATTATCCTCATCATAAATCCTACAGCTGTCCACCAAATCTGGAAACACCCGAATCTTCTGATACCCTACCGCCTTCTTGATATCAGAACGTAACCCATTCTAGAACTTAATGCACTTAGAAAATTCTGCTCCCTCACCAACAAAGTGCGGGTAGAATTTCACAAGTTCATTAAACTTGGCCGCATATTCAGACACAGACATGCTGCCTTGAACCAAAGCCAGAAACTCAGTCTCTTTCTTTCCACGGACATCCTCCGGATAATACTTCCTCAAAAACTCCCTCTTGAACACCGTCCAGGAAATCTCTTCACCGGTTGCTTCTAACCTTGCCAAAGTCTCCAGCCACCAATCATCAGCCTCCACAGCTAACTGATGAGTGCCATACCTGACTTTCTGCTCTTGCGTGCAATCCATCACACGAAAGATCCTCTCCATCTCCTTCATCCAAGTCAAGGCTCCCTCGGGGTCATGCGTTCCCTTAAACACAGGAGGATTCTCCCTCTGGAAAGTCGCTAAACTCCGAGACCTTGCATTCTCATCCGTATGCATAGCTTCAGCCATAGCTTGCAATGCAGCAGCAATAGCAGCATCATTACGTCCAGCCATCTCTAAACTTCACAATAACACCAAGAGAAGTAAGCCCAAAAAAAAAATAACACAAGAATTGTTAGACCAAACGACACGACACTTGGTCGGACAAGACCAACCAGCTCTGATACCACTAATGTAACACCCCAATTCTACCCAGGCATATAGGTACAAATATCAGAGTATAAAAATTAAATTCATAAAAACAATTAGGGCGTTACACTTAAGTAACCACATAACCAAACATAACATACTCGCAAAATATGCGTAACACAAATAATCAAAGAGGACGGATACACATAAACACCTGAATGTATTCATACTTATATATATGCGTCGGTAAACAAAATATCCACGACATTCTTCCAAAATACATCGCATGAGAAGGTATTCAAAATACATAATACGAATGCATTTAAAGGATCAAATATACATCAAAAGGATCCTATAAGCATTATCTACAAAATAAGTGTTCGATCCCCCCCCCCTAGGTGTTACGTATCATGAGCCGATGACACCAAAACGGACGACTACAAAGAGAGCACCTACACCTGCGGATCACCTGCACATTACCCACGAGTAGGTAACATTAAGGCAGAAGGGTGAGAATACAATTCATAATGAAAGCATGATCAATATAGTAATGCCCACAATATCATTAAGAATCATATAACAAGATAATCCAATAAGTCAACCACAATCAATATATAAGTAATGCGGTACATGAATGATAACATAAATTATAAAGACCGAAGATGATGAATGAGACTCGACTATGCGTATGCATGTGGTACCAAATCCGGAGTGAAACTCCTCCTTGTCATTATGACAAATACACCTTGCCGAGCATTATGCTGGGACTTCTTTCCCTAAGGAAAATACACCTTTGTCGAGCAGTAAGCTACGACTAACCGTCATCGAGCATCTAGCCCCCACTGATGACCTCTTGCCACTCGGGCAAATACACCTTTTTACCGAGCATTAAGCTCCCACTGGTAATAATTGCCAATTCAGGCCACCTGTTAATAGCATTCCGCCATTAACGTAATGAAATATCATGCTGTGCATACAAACGACTCAATTACATAACAACAACAACAACAATATAACTCGGTCACATATCTACATCACACCGGTTATATTATTCTACACGGATACATCATCAAAATTGCCACTCAGGCGTTCATATTCATACAGCGCACGTATACCGTCAAAACATACTTGATTAGCAAATATCATTTCAAAAATACATTTATGAAAAATCATTCAACCACCAACACACTCCTCTCTATCATGAAGCATACTCAAGGGTTCTCATAATACTTCAAACGGCGCGTAGAAACGACCTACGGTTCAAAAGATACAACAAAACAAAGTTTGGAAAAACAAAATTTCTCACAGTCCGCTTGAGCTCCGCTCAGCGGACCCAGACAGGGAATCACCAAACAAAAATACAGAACCTCCGCTCAGCGGACCCAGACAGAGATTTCATGCAAAAGAACCTCCGCTCAGCAGACCCCCTCCGCTCAGCGGACCTGCGTAAACCCAGAAAAACCAGTTCTGCAACAGACCGTCTCAGCTCCCTTCAACCCATTCGAAACCCATTTAAACCTTCATCCCAACCCCAATACAACACAAACATGCTATATATACACCTAATCCATGATTATCATATGGTTGGATCATCACATGTTGTCTTTGACCTAAATTTCTTCATAAGCAAGAAAACATGGAGAAATGAAAAACAAACATGATCCATGGGAATATCTATCATCATAGCACACATACACACCATAAAATCAAGTTTATATCTTCAAAACACACAAAACACACAATTTGCCATTGTTGAACAAGCTTGGAAAAGAGGAAGAACAAGAACAAAGAATACAAAACTACAAGAACCATACAATCAAGATAAACTATATTCATCCCCCTTACCTTGGTTGGATTCTTGGCTCTAGCTTGGTTTGGATTCTACAACTCTCTTCTTCTCTTTGTTTTTCTCTTCTTTCTCTTCTCTTCCCAAGTTCTCTTTCTTTCTTTCTATCTCAAAATATCTCATTTTCTCTATATATCAAAATATCTCTTTCTAGTTCTCTACTTCTCATTTTCCCCCACTCAACTTTCATAAATTCTAATTTTGGCCCAAATGTCACAAAACATTAATTCTAACCAATTAACACCCAAAACATAATAATTACACACATGGAAAGTAATAAGTAAAATATTAACATAATTAATATTTACCGACTGACTCGACTCGAAAACGGTAAAATTAGGAAAATGTAGTAAACATCACAATTAATCAGAAAAGCATATTTATGGGCGTTACACTCACAAGTCCAGTGCCATAGGTGGCTAGAAGAAGGATTTCTTAGATCATTAGTTTTGTTTTCATTCGCAATTTCTTTCCATTTGTTTAAACATTAGTCTTACGACATATGCTATGTACTCCACAATAATCATGAATGCATTGCTTACGTCCGTCTTGATTTATTCCTAGTGTTCTCACTATATTTAAAACTGTGTTTCTACTCGGTTTTCTCATTTGTGATATTCAACTCTCGTTAAGAGTCGTACACCTTTAGAGGGAGAATGACGAAAACGATACCACAATTTCATACACTACGCTTTCGAACAGACCGTGTTGACGATGTACAGGCATTGTTTCAATTCCTAAATAACGGAGATATAAGGATGTTAATCCCTTGTCAACCCCTTTGAGCCTAAAGAAGTAGGAGTTTTCCTTCATATAAAATAAAACCCTTAATACATAACCTGGGGTAGGGTAGTTGCTCAGTTAACTTAATTATTCCAAGTTGTTCCTTTGAACATAATCACCGATGGTTCCCCGTCATCATTAAGTATGGCAGTCAATATCCGCAAAGAAAAAAGAGAAAGCAATGCAAGGGCCTGCTAAGTCAAAACCTATTAAGGAGACTTAGGCAAAATTGGGGCATCCCGCTGACTGTAGTTTTAAAATGAACAGTTCAGGCAAAAGTTAGGGATAACAAAGTCGAAAAGAGGTCACCACATACCCTCGACAAAAGAAAGGTATTACAAAAAGGAGAATGACTGCCTTTGCAGATAAACCTTTGGTTTTTGAACCATCATAAATGTCAATGTCATAATTCCCCAAATTCTTTTGGAGACTAAATGCATAGTTAATTGAGCGTAGGAGTGGAGAACGTCACGAAGATTGGGGTGGGTACAAATGAACTTTGAGCCACTATCTTTTGTTTCTTTAAACCGTGAACCAGGCCACGTTACAACCCTTAAAAGTCCTAACTGAAGCATGGTTAGTTCGAAAGCATATCGTTACTAAAGGTATCCCGACTCCTTAAGGTCTACTATAACTCTTGAGTTGATATCACTTTCTTACAAAAAAAAAACTTTGTTTTACTCAAATATGTTTTTAAACTTTCAAGACAGACATATGCATTCGCATCTTGTGAATTTCATTACAAAGTACACTTGTCTATGTGGATTCAGATGTTTAAACATCAGGGAGAAGTTGCAGGGGGCATGGCTAATGGCTAAAAATCCTACTAACTGACGAAGTGGCTTTAGGAGCTCATCAAAAGAAGAAACATCTCTTACACATGACTGGGATGGCTAAGGTGTACACAGGGCATAACCCGTCATTATCCCAGTTACATGGGGCAATCTAATCAAGATCCATTGGAATCTCTCAAGGACGCTGAGTAGCCCATGGGGCAAGTCCATTACCTGGGGGCACGTTGCAAAGGTCACTCAGTATCAGATGATGTTAATGCCGCTCTCACATCCTTTCCAGGAACCTTTATAGGATATTTCTCAATCTGTCCAAATAGTCTTCTTTAAGACATGTTCAAATACTCTTTACCCTTTCCAGGAGCCTTTTTCAGACAGTCTTTTAAAGACCCACCTTCTTATCCTTTCTATTTTCAAACCCTTGCAGACAGTCTTCTCTAAGACATATTCATTTCCAAGAACCTTTTCTAGGTAGTCTTCTGTAAGATATCTCTTAACCTTTTTTCAGTTAGTCTTTTAAGACATATTCAAACTTCTCTTATGCTTTCAAGAACCTTGTCAAACTTTATTTAAAGTACAGAGTCTTCTCTAAGACAGTTCACTATCCTTTCTAGGGTGATCTTCTTCAAGATGTCTTTTCCTAAGTTTTGTTTAAAACCCCACATTCCTTAAAACAATCTTTATCCTCTATAGGAATATTTTTGACCATCTGCACAAACATATCCCTTTGAGCTTTGTTTAAAGCACACTCTTATTTAAGACAATTTCTCATTTTTTCCAAGGACCTCTTCAGGTAATCTTGTAAAAGACATCATCTCATTCTGAGTACTCAGCAAATCACTGTCCGTCAGGATGCGACCGAAATGCATGACTCATTTTGAAAAGCATCTGATTCACATTCAAATCAACACTTAGCATCAAGGAGACCTCAAAATTGGTCTAATCAAAGACGATCATTCCTGATTAAGACTCTTGAATGGGGAAACCACATCCAGAGGGTTTTCCTAAAACAGGGGCATACAATCAAAGATCCTAGTGACTAGGGGCATATCTTTCAAGAATTCAAACACTGGGGCAATACATATCAGGCAAGACATGCTGAAACTCGGGTTCTCTCTAAAGGTCCTTCCTTCAGGTTAAAGGGCACGTCTCCAAATTTCTGATATTCGGGAAGTCACACTAGTATCACACAAGGAGCATTGTTGCATAATTGATCTCCCACGCCTGTACTATTTACGTCCCGCAGTGTGGGATCGGCATACATGCATAATTCTCATTTATTTTGAGAATCTCATTACATGACACATGCATCATGACATTGCATAAAACTAACGCTGCCTTTTCAGGTCACTTCATATTCAAAAGGATGTTATCATCCAATTACAGTGCAAATACGATCGTATCAACGATTCAATCTTAACAGATACAATTCCAATACCTCATTCCAAGTCTTTCTTCAAAGACAATCCAGAAGCAATCAAAGAATTTCTTACCTCTCCAGGTAGTCTTGTCCAAGACAGTTATCCTAATTTTTCCAAGCAGTCTTGTGTAAGACGTATCCTGACCCTTTCTAAGTAGTTTTGTTTAAAACGTTCCACGACCTTTATAGGAACCTTTCTAGGTAGTTTTTGTTTAAAATATTTCATAGCCTTTATAGGAACCTTTCTAGGTAGTTTTGTCTAAAACATTCCACGACCTTTATAGGAACCTTTCTAGGTAGTTTTGTTTAAAATATTTCATAGCCTTTATAGGAACCTTTCTAGGTAGTTTTGTCTAAAACGTCTCACGTCCTTTATAGGAACCTTTCTAGGTAGTTTTGTTTAAAACGTATAGGAACCTTTCTAGGTAGTTTTGTTTAAAACGTATCGTGTCCTTTATAGGAACCTTTCCAGGTAGTTTTGTTTAAAACGTATCGTATCCTTTATAGGAACCTTTCTAGGTAGTTTTGTTTAAAACGTATCGTATCCTTTATAGGAACCTTTCTAGGTAGTTTTGTTTAAAACGTATCGTATCCTTTATAGGAACCTTTCTAGGTAGTTTTGTTTAAAACGTATCATGTCCTTTATAGGGACCTTTCCAGGTAGTTTTGTTTAAAACGTATCGTATCCTTTATAGGAACCTTTCTAGGTAGTTTTGTTTAAAACGTATCGTATCCTTTATAGGAACCTTTATAGGTAGTCTTGTTTAAAACGTATCGTATCCTTTATAGGAACCTTTCTAGGTAGTCTTGTTTAAAACGTATCGTATCCTTTATAGGAACCTTTCTAGGTAGTTTTGTTTAAAAAAAATATCGCGTCCTTTATAGGAACCTGCCTAGGTAGTTTTGTTTAAAACATATTGCGCCCTCTATAGGAATCTTTTTAGATAGTTTTGTTTAAAACGTATCGTATCCTGTCTAACAGCCTTTCCAGGTGAGTCTTGTGTAAGACGCATCACATCCTTTCCAAAAAATTTTCTAGGTTAGTCTTGTGTAAGACATATCCTAATAGACCTGTTTAAGACGTTTCATATCTTTTTAGGAGCCTTTCTAGGTGAGTCTTATTTAAGACGTATCATGCCTTTCTAGGTAGCCTTCTTAAAATGCTTATCCATTATTTTCTAAGACACACTTAGTTCTTTTAAAGAACTCCTCAGTTAGTCTTCTCCAAGACATTTTCCCTAAGCATTGTTCAAAGCCTAAGTTTCCTCGCATCAACCTTCGATATACCCTGTTCAGGAACCTCTTCAGGTGGTCTTATGTAAGACATTATTTCCTCTCTCCTCAGATACAATCAAATGATCCAGGTCTGAAAAGCATACGCTTTAGACAAGTTCCCTACGCAAGCAAATTTCAGGGCATTTCAGTGTCCAATCATCTTCTACCTCTTCAGGTTCAAGAAGATTGAACAGGGGCAGCTGTCATACCCCAAAATTTGCCTTCCATATTCCATTCACAATGATTCAAAGTTCAAGATTCAAATCCAAAGCTTTGCTCAAACAATCCCAAGATCCATAGTCAACTGATCCAATCCTAAAGGCCAACTACAATCAAAGCATGATTCAAATCTATGATCATTGGTCAAACATCAAGTATAGAGGTGCATAACCATCATTTGATCAAAGAATGATCATGATTCCATTAATAGAAACTCGGAGATGAACAAATACAAAAAGGTTCAAATTAGGGTTTCCTAGGAGAAAGTCAACCCAACTTTGACTGGGCATAACTTTCACATGGAACATCAAAAGTTCCCCACTCAAAGCCTATTTTTAAGGAAATTGGATTCTCTACAACTTTGTCTCTCACAAGCCAGGGCTAGAAATGATTCATTTGAGAGATACAATGCAAAAGATTACAGGACATTTTCAGGCATCCTTCAAAAGCAGTTTTTTCCCAAAGAGAATATGATCAAGATAAAAGCTCCAAATGAAAAATATATTCCAAAGTGGCTTATAGAGGACCTCTTGAGGTTTCCAAAAAGTCTTAGAACTCCCTCATAGCTTAAAAATTGAGTGAGATATGATTGATCAAAGTTGGGTGATTTTTGGAGGCAAAATGTGAAAAAAAGAAGGTTCAAATTGAGAAACTTTGCAAATGGGCCTATGGTTTTTTGATGCAATCTTGGTCCACAAGTCATTAGCATGCCCAAAATCATTTGCCATGAAATTTAACTTATTATTTGATTTAATATGATTTTTATTTCATTTTTAAATGATTTAATTAAGTGGGAAATCAAATATTTTGTTAAAAAGGTGCATATGGATTGATTTCAATCAGTATTTATGATAGAATACAATATAATTTCGTGACCAAATGATTGAAAAAAAAGATTGGCACAAGATTGGACAAGAATAGAAGGTTTTGATAAAAGAATAAAATCAAATTTTCAAGCTTGGCAAGATTTGATTCAAAAGGCTTTTGGATAGTTTTGTTGACCTAATTTGATCCCCTATAAGTACATGACACAAAGCAAATGAAAAGGGGACGAAATTCTGGGCAGAGAACTATCATCAAGAACAAAAAAAAGTCACCGAAAACTTCAAATCGGTTTTGAAGAATCAGAAGGTTGCAAGGGGAATTAAAGGGTGCAAAACGTTCCTTGAGAGATTCTGAAGGTGTTTGGATCCTTACTCTGCAACAACAACCCCAGAACTTCCTCCAATTCGCCAAGGTATGTGTCTCGGAACTTTGGATCGATCGGTGTAATTCGTGCGTTTTTATGTGAATTTGTTCATGTATTATGTCTTGTTTCAATGTTGCGATCGTTTCTGGGTTATTAGACTGGAGTTTTTATGTTTTAATCTCACGTTGCCATTAACGTCCGAGCAAGCTTTCTAGGGTTGAATTAGGGTTTTTCAATAGGAGTAAAATTAGGGCGAAATAATAGCATGGCTGGATTCGCAAGGTGAGGACGAAGGGAATGCATAGGTCGCGCCACATTTATACATGCCCATGTTCTATTCGCTATTTCCCTGGTTTCAATTTGCTACGAAGGGAGTCCTAGCTATTTTGTAGCAAACGTTGCAGGTTTATCATAAATTCTGTGGAGAAGATGAGTGCGTGGCAACAGGATATTGGGCCATTTGAATCTCCGCGCGCATTTTTATGTGTTTTCTCTCTCTGTTTTTTTTATTGTCATGAGTGCGTCCTCTTAACGCGTTTAGTGTTTGGTTGGGATGGTAAGCGAAGGTGCTGTCAAGGGAGAGGGCGTGGGTTCGACCCCTCACCCCCACATATGTTTTTTTTCTGAATTTTTCAAGCTCCTGATCCCATACGCCTAAGGCCCCAGCATCTACTATACAACCCTCAGATCTGAACCATAGAACCAGCAGCCATATAGATCTGACGCCCAGAGTTTAGTCCCTATGCCATGTACCTTAGTGATGATCACATTGAACCAAAATCTCTAATAAACTTATATTTTAATTAATTTATATATTTTAGTTAAATTCTTTTAAATATTCATGCATATAATAATAATTTATTTTATAAATAAATTAATGTATGACATTAATATTAATGTATGACACTAATATTAATGTATGACATTAATATTTAAAATCACAATTTGTTGTTCGTTCCGATTAAATCAATTAATCGCTATGGTCAACAATAATTTTAATTAAAATATTATTTAATTAAAATATAATTAATTTCTATTTGATTAAATGATTTCGACTATCTTATTAGTCGCGATGATTAATCTTTCTATTTTTCCTATTCTAATTCGTTATCCTTTTTAATCGAATCAATCGATTACGAGGAGTAACGATGCAAACTAATTACTAAAAATTTGTTAAAAATCACCATTATTCGTTATTAGTGATAATCAAATTGATTGATTAAAATTGGTAACGATACACTTACTAATCTGTTGACTATGGTAATTGAATCAATTGATTATCGCGGTTAATAGTGCATACTAAAACCAGGGTTGTACGCCCAAATCCTAAAACACTTCCCAAAACATTCAAAACACTTCAAATTCCAAACTACGGATTTTCATCCTCATTCAAAACTACGACAGGCCATTCAAAAAGCCTCCAAACAACTTTAAACACCTCAAATTCAAATTCTAAGGCGTACAACCCTGTCCCGAACTACGTAGACTCTGATCCTCCATAAGGAGGTACGTAGGCACTTGGCAACAAGGCGAGTCCCCTTCCCTAAAATCTCAATTCACTTTAAATCTCAATTTTTCCCTTTTCATTTCTTTAGCTATTAAATCCTAATATTTTAGCCAACTGTCTGTCATCTTTCTTTATGTTTTTAGCCATAAACCTTAGCGTTATAATGCAAACCTTAGGAAAGGGTTAAGGGTGCCTAACACCTTCCCTCGACCTGAATATAGTATCTTACCCTGATCTCTTAACTGCGCGAGGTTTCCTACTCGCCTTGGTAGAATAGGTGGTGACTCTAAACATTAAATTTTTAGGCTGGTTGCTACAGCAGGATTTGAACCCGTGACCTTCTATTTGCAAGCCTTACTTCCATACCAGTTATGCTATGTTATTTATTTGAAATAAAAAGCCAATTGAAACTATATGAAGCATCGGATAACATTTTCTATTTATTAAAATATAACAATTTAAGAGTAAACTACTATATTTTAAAATAGAATTTAAATCGAATATTTATAAAATTCAGGATGTCAATGTAAATGAACCCGAGATTTTATAAAATCCAATTTTAAAAATAATTTTGAAAATTTTGTCACTAAAAAGTGTGGGCAAATTTTGGGTATGACACCATGTCTCATGCAGCAACGTGAAATACTAAAGGATAATGGAGAATTTTGTTACAAACTGTACAAAAAATAAAAAACTTGTAATTAAAGCACTGTCCCACATGGTGTGCCAATTTGTTTACTGTGAAAATTGGTAAACAAGTGTAACGCCCCGAATTTAATTAATTGGTTAATTAAATTAATTAAGGATTCAATTGTTGGAAATTATCAAAGTTGATAATTATCAGGATTATTATAAGAGGCATAATTGGATTATTATGTCGTTTGAGTTGCTCCGTTAATAGTCAGATAAACTAGTCGAAGAAATATTATTTACTAGTTGGTATTATTCAATTGATGAATTGATTTAAGTTGTAGAATATTATTGGAAATAATATTATTAAGAGAATTATAAGATATTTCATATGGGCTTGGTTTTATGGTTGTGGTAGTAATATTGGAGGTGTGGGAAATAAGCCCAATAGAATTGTGAGAGTAATAATAACTATGTTGGTTAAGTGGAATAAGAGGAGAACTAGGTTTTTAGTATCAGTAGCAGAACACAAGGGTTTGGAAGACTTTTGTGAAACCGTAAAGTTGCAGAGAAGCAGTTCTGGAAATTGACCGGAGAAGTTCGAGGAAAAAGTTAGAAGCTGCGGCGAAGCAGAAATCGACCAAAAAATTGTAGAGCGGACTCCAAATCCAAGGTAAAGGTGGGGTTCAATCTCTATAACCGGGTGTTCTGGACTGGGCCAAGGTTAGGCCCAACACAGTTTCGGCCCAGTAAACCTCAGAGGCCCAAGTTCATCTATGACACACATCCGAGTCTAGGATGCCCGTCTTCACAATGCTCGGCAGGATCATCCTCGTGAACCACATCATGCCCGGCAGAGTTTCTCCCCACAAGCTGGCTGGCGTCCGGCACGGGCGCTCCCCGCGAGCATCCTCATTGCTGAGGACCTTGCTCCTTGCAGGGCTCCTTCATATCCGACCCTCCGAATAATACGGAGCCAACGTGGCCCCTAAAAGACCGCGTCTCCCTTGAACTTCGGAGCGGTTAACCAGGACAGAGGGCACACACGCACCTCCGATATTTCCGCTCAGGAAACCTGGCAGTCTCCTAGTTGGGCTTGGAAATCCAACCCAATAGCGAGATCATGGCCCAGCGCTGGGGGCTATAAATACCCTCTTTTACTAGAGGGTCAGGTATTCAATTCTTACTCACTTTTAGCTTGTACTTGCACTCCTTTTCTCGTCTACTCACTTTGGCATCAGAGTACCTTGCAGGTACACCCCCTCCTCATTCCTAAAAGATCCAGTTCTGAGCAGCCAGCGACGATTCTCCTGATCAGGTACGATCACCGGGTATATGATGAACCGTATGTGGGATTGGGGATTTTTATAATTTTCGGTTGTGTGAATATTGATTTTTGTGGTGATAATTATTTGATTTGCTACTGTCAAATTTATATTTGTTGTGGTTGAAATTGTGTGAATCTGAAAATTTATACTGAGATTGAATATTCTTGCTAAAAAATTATTGTTGATATATGTCGAACCATTACTTGAAAGAAAAATAAGAATCTACAGAAAACACACGAAGATGAAGAGCTGTGCCGAGGGACACATAGAAGAGTGTGTCGAGGGGCACACATGCCTTGTGCCGAGGGGCAGAGCAATTGACATATAATTAAATAATTATATGTTAATCCAAGTGCCTATTATATATATATTTTTGAAGTTATTGGTATATATATTAAATTGTATTGGTAAAGTATATATTGAATCGGTACTGTAGCACAAGTGTTGAAATCGATAACGTATATGTACCACCATGTTTTGGTAGATGAAGCAATCACATTGTAGAAACTAGTGAATGCATCAAAAACTGTTCATATATGGCGTCACTTCTTCATGAGACATATAACGCTAATGTAGCATTTTGATAGCCTATAAATACTGTTGCGTATTAGTAGTAGTTAAATTCAGAATGAGTTTCAAGTTGCTTATACATATTTTATACATATTTTGTTTTCATTATTATAATAATAATAATAATAATAATATTAAATATAATGATTTGATATTATTAGTGTAATAATTTTAATACTTTGGAGTTATAGATAAATATTTGGATTATTTGGCCAATTTAAGTTATTTTCAATATTTTTAGAGTTGTCAATAGGGTTGTCAGAATTGCTTTTTGAGTTGTTTAGAGTCAAATATGATAAACCATAAAATTAAAATTGAAAGTATTTGACCTTTAGAGTTGTTTCATTATTACTTGAGTCAGACCATTAGCCAATTATATTCATAATAGTTGCCTTATACGTAAGAGTTGTCAGTAGAGTATTTATGAGCACTTTAGAGTTGTAGGGGTTGATGTAGAATTGTTTAGAGTTCGTTGAAAACTCTATTGGATTATAATTATAAATATTTTTATAATTTTTTCGAGTTAGGAGTATAGAATAAATTAATAAAAATAATTTATAGAGGTGTTTCGAACTTATAAAACGTTGTAGGCTTATTGCCAATGCTAAGTCATTGTTATGTTGTTGTTGTTGCGCCTATTTATTGGCAAGACTAAGTTGTAGGTCTACGGCCAGTGTTGAAATGTGATGAGTGCCTTTATTTATTGGTACAATGTTGATGAAATTGTTAAGTTTCTATTAAGTTGTTGTTGTTATTGTGTTGAATTGTCCTGATTTATGGACATTATTAAGTTGCAGGTCATATGACCAACGTTGTTAAGTTGTTTTGCAGTTGTCGGCCTTGTGACCAATATTGATTAAGTTGTTTGCCGTTGTTTCATTTTGTCGTTGTTGTGTTGTGTTGATTAAGTTGATGTTGTGGTTGTTGTCGCATGCATAGCATAACATTATTAAGTTGGCCTGAATTGGCAATTTTTAAGTTGGAGCTAATGCTCACCAGGTTGGCCTGGATTGGCAAAATAAGTTGAAGGCTTATGCTTTGTTGACGCCTCGATAACCTGGCGGATTTTTAAGTTGGGAGTTCTGCTCCAAATGGTACCACATGCATTTGCATAGTTGAGTCGCATGTTGAGTTGTGTGTTAAAGTAGTTGTTATTATTATTCGTTGTTTATCGATTGTCGTTGTGTTGTTGTTGTTGTTATAAGCTATTGTTGTTATAAGTTGCTGTTGTTATAAGTTGTTTTTGTTATAAGTTGTTATTGTTATAAGTTGTTGTTGCTATTAAGTTATGATGATTAAGTTGTTATGTTAATTTAATAAGTGGCTTGTTGTTGTTACTAAGTGGTTTGTTGGTCGTTGTATAGTTGTTGTAATGAAGTGGTGAAACTTGTATGATCCTGATCTAATATACTGTTTATCATACACCTGCTTATATTGGTTGATACATGAAAGGTAATTGTTGATGTTAAAATGGTTTTAAGTTGAAAAGATGCTATGTCATCAGAGTTGATTAATGTAGTTATGCTGCTTAATGTTAATAAAGTTGATTCATGTGATTTTAGTTCATCCGAGTATTTGTGTTATGTATCTATGATAGCATGATAGTGTTTTTAAGTTGAATTGTAATACTTCAATTGTTTGTTGAAAAATAATTTTATAACTCTGATTTTTATTAATAATTACCGGGGTAGAATTGGGTATTACAAGTTGGTATCAGAGCAGGTCGGTCCATCCGACCAGTGTTGTCTAATGTTATCTATTCCTTTGTACGTGATAAGTGTGTAGAACACTGTCGATACTCGTTTGCTTGCTAGTTGATTGTTTGCAGAAGTTGGTTTGAAGCTAAGTGGGGGAGAAGTTGTGCTTCTCGAATATGTTTCAGTTGTAGGATGTTGCCATGCTGCTGATGGTGACGGTGCAAGTCTTATCGAAGTTTGGTGTTTCCCGAATCATAAGGTAACAAGGATGATTGTTATAAGATGGAATTTAGAAAGTTGTTATGTTCAGCATTGCTGAGGGACTGGGAAGTTGTTGTTTAAGTAGCCTTGCGTAAGATGCGTACACAGGAGTAATGATTAAGTGACGGATTGTTGTAGACCTTGTTGTGGAATATTAGCGAGTAATTGTAGAAGTTGTTTGAGTGTTTGGAACCACGAGTCATAGTTGGAAATGCAAGTTGTATGATTCCGAGAATAAGAAGTGTCAGAAATGATGTAAAGGAATTATGACTAACGTTATCGTCGGAGGTGTATTAGTATGTAGCTCCAAGACGTCGATGTTAGCTTGTTCAGATGATTTTGGAAGTGATTGAGTTTCGATGTTTTTGGTGACTTGAGTGCAAGTTTAATGAAACACTATTATGGTTTAGTAACGATGGTTTGTACTCCGTTATGGTTGTCGGCTATCTATTGACAAATTGAGGAACTGATCACCCTTAATCTCTTGTTGGTATTAGACGAAATCGTGTTGGATCGTATGGATTTATCTTGCTATCTTAATGGTACGTGAAGCGGTGAATGTTGAAGAAAGTCTGAAACTTGATTGAAGCAAGCAAACCATATAATTTGACAGAAAACTCTAATAAGGACGGTGAATTAAGATGGATGATCAGAGTTGCGCATCTGAAGCATGATGTGCTAGAGTACGGTGTTTCAAGTTAATTGTGTTGATTGTATAAGGATGTTCTTGTAGTTGTTGGATGAGGATGAGTTGTGTGGTTAATAGTCGAGTGATACTATTAAGTTGGCGTTGTAATAATTTTGGTTCCGTTGCAGTAATAGTGTTGTTGGTTACCTTAGGTGATGAGTAATACACTATAATATTATAAAGTTGATTAAGTCGGCTATTTTGATATTACTGTGCGAGTGATACGACGAGATGAATGAAGTTGTTGGTGCTTCGTTAATGAATCTTATCTATGTATGGGAATAAGAATTATGTATGTGTTTTGGTGTTGAATCTGTTGCTGAGATGATGATGTGAGATTGTATATCAAAGTATAAGTATGATACGGTTGATTGCTACTTAAAATGTTGATATGTTTGATAAGTTACTAATGGTTATGTCGCGAAGGTGCTGCATGATTATCAGGTATGTATTGAATTTGCATATTATTGAGTTGTTGTTATGACGAAACAGTAGTAGTCGAGGTGTTGCCAACCGCGACTTAAGGATCAAAGAGTAGGTGTGGTTTGGAATTGAGAGTGATTGTGTCAAGTGAATTTTCGAGGACGAAAATATCCTAAGTGGGGGAGAGTTGTAACGCCCCGAATTTAATTAATTGGTTAATTAAATTAATTAAGGATTCAATTGTTGGAAATTATCAAAGTTGATAATTATCAGGATTATTATAAGAGGCGTAATTGGATTATTATGTCGTTTGAGTTGCTCCGTTAATAGTCAGATAAACTAGTCGGAGAAATATTATTTACGAGTTGGTATTATTCAATTGATGAATTGATTTAAGTTGTAGAATATTATTGGAAATAATATTATTAAGAGAATTATAAGACATTTCATATGGGCTTGGTTTTATGGTTGTGGTAGTAATATTGGAGGAGTGGGAAATAAGCCCAATAGAATTGTGAGAGTAATAATAATTATGTTGGTTAAGTGGAATAAGAGGAGAATTAGGTTTTTAGTATCAGTAGCAGAACACAAGGGTTTGGAAGACTTTTGTGAAACCGTAAAGTTGCAGAGAAGCAGTTCCGGAAATTGACCGGAGAAGTTCGAGGAAAAAGTTAGAAGCTGCGGCGAAGCGGAAATCGACCGAAAAATTATAGAGCGGACTCCAAATCCAAGGTAAGGGTGGCGTTCAATCTCTATAACCGGGTATATGATGAACCGTATGTGGGATTGTGGATTTTTATAATTTTCGGTTGTGTGAATATTGATTTTTGTGGTGATAATTATTTGATTTGCTACTGTCAAATTTATATTTGTTGTGGTTGAAATTGTGTGAATCTGAAAATTTATACTGAGATTGAATATTCTTGCTAAAAATTATTGTTGAAATATGTCGAACCATTACTTGAAAGAAAAATAAGAATCTACAGAAAACACACGAAGATGAAGAGTTGTGTCGAGGGACACATAGAAGAGTGTGTCGAGGGGCACACATGCCATGTGCCGAGGGGCATAGCAATTGACATATAATTAAATAATTATAGGTTAATCTAAGTGCCTATTATATATATATATATATATATATATATATATATATATATATATATATATATATATATTTGAAGTTATTGGTATATATATATTAAATTGTATTGGTAAGGTATATATTGAATCGGTACTGTAGCACAAGTGTTGAAATCGATAACGTATATGTACCACCATGTTTTGGTAGATGAAGCAATCACATTGTAGAAACTAGTGAATGCATCAAAAACTGTCACTACCAGAAATACACGTATTACCTGCGGAATTTCCTGCGGAAAATATTCCGCAGGTATACCTGCGGATTTTCCTGAGACTTTATTAAAATAAATAAATTTTCTGCGGATTTAGATTTGGCAGCAAATTTCGCAGGAATTCCTGCGGAATTTACTGCGGAAAGTATATTTTAAACCAAATATATATCATTGATATAAAATCCGCAGGTAATTTCGCAGGTAATATTAACTTTTATTAAAACCAAACTGTAATAAAAAATCCGCAGGTAATTCCGCAGGAAAATTTCCTGCGGTGTTATCTACGGATTTGACATATTTCAATATTTTAAAAAATTAATCATTATTTTTTCTATTTTATTAATTTTATTTATAGTGGTTTTTTATTTAGTTTAATTTTATTTTTTTATCTTAATTTTTTTATGTTATTAATTATTTTTATAATGTATTTTAGTTAATTTTTATTTTTAATTTTAATCTTAATTTTTAATAAAATAAATAAATGGTATGTAGATTTTGAATTATATATATATATATATATATATATATTTAATTTTTCAACTTATTATATTTTAATAATAGGATAGTTTTATAAAAAAATAAGGATTTAATGAAAATACACTGCGCAGTTTTACACTGTCAATGAAATCTAAACTGTTAAATTATATAAAAATTTGACTTTTTTTTTTAATTAATTATAAAGTATTTATTTTTAAGGGTTGTGATGTATTGACCGTGTAAGCTCAAAAAAATTTACACTGTGCAGTACCTTTAAGCTCAAAAAATAATAGGTATGAAAGTTTTTAAAAAATAAAATTGTAAAATTTTAATTTGATGGGAATTTATATTTTAAAAAATAAAATTGTAAAAGTTTAATTTGATGGGAATCGAACCCACTTGTAAAATCTATTAACTGCACTATGTGAAGCACTAAGCCACTACACTGCGTTGTTCTTTTTTTGTAGTTACATTAATTTGTTCAACAAATTACTCACTCTCACGTTTAAACAATATTCAAAAACCTAAGAAACCACCACTCACTCACTCTCACGTTGTAGCTACTCAACTTCAAACACCTAAAAATCACTTCGTTCTTCTCTTGTGTTCAACCGTGTTCTGTTGCCACCACCGCATCTTCGCCGGTGTTATGTTGCCGCAATCTCGCCGGAGCCTAGCGTTGTGGTCTTCTTCATCTTCACACTTCAACTCAGGTATTCTCTTGACATTATATACATTTCGTTCCTCGGAGTCCCATCACCGCATCTTCACACTTTAATACGAAATACCAGTGCTATCAAGTTATGGCTTAAGCTAAAAATCAATTGAAATCATGAATGTTACAAGAGTTTCAGTTTCCATAGCTAGGGTTTTGTTCCTGTTTTTTCTGATGTGGTAAATTTGTTCCTATTCATTTCTGAAATTAGATGATTTTAAACTTAGGTGATTTTTGTAAACAAGGTGTTTGTTGAAATGATTTTAGTCTTAGGCTTCAAAGTTGTTGTCTTGTAACTGGTGAAGGGCTTAAGGCTCTTGGTATGGCAGTGAGTAATGGTCTTGAAGAATTGGCACTCATAAACTCTGATGTGGTTGAAAGGGAGAAAGTATTGCTTGCAACTTTGGGTCAACTTAATTGTCGTGTTCATTGGAAATGATTCTGCTCTATTTAAACAATAACCTCTACTCATTCTATCATTTCCATCTGCAATTTTAAATGACCTGACAGTTATAGGTCCATCTTCTGCAGGCTTCTTGCTACCCGAAACAGGAACTTCAAGGAAATCACCACCTTTTGCTTTGATTGCTTGTAGAAAGAAGGTTTTTCAGTCGCAATTAACACGTAAGGTCTAATTCATGTTGGTTATTCATTTCCATGTTGGTTTCTTGCATTCATTTGGTTGATTTGAAGGTGAGAGGCTGTAAAGGACTCACTAGTGTGTATATTAAAAGTATGTCAGGGACTTGTGTCCGTACAACAACTTTAATCAAGGAAATATATACAAACTAAACTCTAAACTAAACTCTCTTGATATATACAAACAAACTATAGAGATGAATTTCATAAAGAAGTGTAAGAGAGTATGGGGAAGCAGCAAGAGATTGTGTGATGCACAAGACAGTACTCGCAGTGGCAGCTACGGAAAATTATCACACAAGTGTCACAAAAAGCAAAGAGAGACAGAGATTTATAATCAAGATCAAAATATTCAATTACCCTTTGTTTAAAATACTTTTAGAAGATGTTGAGAATGAATATAGATATAGAAATGATGGTCCTCTATGTCTTCCTTGTCATGTTGATTTCTTCTGTGAGGCACTTGTGGAGATAGAGAGTGATGAGGTTGATATGGGTTTTGTAGGTTGCGATTTTCCAATGAGTCACAAACACAGCTCAGCCTCACAGTATTCTCCGTTGTCTTGTCATTCTAACTTGGGTTCATGTGATGCCAATTACGAGGTTTTCGTATGAGGTTGGAAAAATAACTGCTGTAAATATGTATATGTCACAAGATAGACATTTGTGAAACCTATTTTCTTTCCCTAATAGAAGTATTCTCTCAATAGCTGTTCTAATTGAGATTATTTTAAAATACTGTTTGATCTAATTTCTTCTTTTAAGGAGAAGAGAAGATAGTAAGTATGTATGGTCCCTATTTTTGAAGACAGTGACAGACACTATTTTAAGAAACATGTATATATGGTCCCTGCTGCACCTTTGATACTGAGAGAAAGAAAAAAACTCAATGGATTCCAAATTTGATGGGCCTACAAATTGAATTCATCAGTTATGAAATTACCTGTTTCTGGTGCATATATATTTCCTTGATTAAAGTGTCCTATCAAATATTGTTAGAAGATCTATTAGAAATATATTTGGTTTTGGTTGAAATATTAACTACTTAAATAAGGTGGACTAAGTTTTATTCTAAATGTGTTTCTTTTGTAGTAACTTTGATTTGACATTATTAAAGGTTGTGATTTTTGTTTGTTTATTTTGATTTGTGATTTAACAGAAACAAACAAAATTGGCCCAAGATGAGAACCTTTTCCTAGAAAACATTCTACGGCTGCTACTTCAAGAATTTGTGGTATGTTAAACTGTTGCCCGTGTTTATAGATTGTTCTTTTTTATTATTTTCAGGTTTGGAAATTCTGGCATTCCCATGCAATCAGTTTGGGGCACAGGAGCCTGGATCTCTTGAAGAGATACAAGACTTTGTCTGTACTCGCTTCATAGCAGATTTTCTCATTTTTGACAAGGTAAAAACTTAGCCCATCTCTTGAATATACCAATCTTATTGCTTTAAACTAGTGTCGGACCTTATATGAACCATAAACTAAGCAGGGATGAATAAATTGGACTCAAGACTTTGATTAAATTGGACTAATGGCAACCATCAATCTTAACTACTTCACATTTGATATTTCTACTCTGCATTAAACTTGCAGAGGAAATTTCAGAAGGAACCTTGTCATATTTTTTCTGAGTCTTGCTGCAACTAATGTATTAATAACATCAGAAACATGAATTAAAAAAACCTGCAGAATTCGGTATACATATAGAAGGTAGGAAAGAATATTACCTTTGCATGGAGGGACTAGAATACTCTTTTGAAAGTTGAGCTGCCAAGTTAGACAGTGTACAACTTTGTGTGCTACATATGTACCTACCTTCCGCATTAGCATGTTCCATTAAGAATATGTGAGCATTGCATATATCTTCAATGTGAACTAAAGCAATTGACCCCATTCGCGCAAGTACAGCCGATAGTATCTTGAAGTTTTCAGTTTCACCTACATACATACATGATCAAGTTGGTCACTATAGTAATTCATGTCGAATTTTAAGCATTTGTAATTGACTGTGCTAACCACAGAATGAAAGGAACAGCAGCAAACCAAGTCAGAATGAAACTGAAAGGTTCTGAAATCTGCACTTAACAATTGACAACAAAAGCTATTTAGCTACTTGTTCTTTTTGATGCTAATAGTTCTGATTAACCGACTGTAACGGCAATTAACTGAAACTTAGCTACTAATAGTTGGTTATGCCTAGCTTGCCTAACTAACAGTGGCTAATATAGAAGGCTCTAGAACATTTGTGTTGATTAATTTTGTGTATGAGTTCATTGGGTCAAGCTGAATTTTGTGTATGAAGACCTTTTGTGTATCAATATCAATTGCAATTTTCTCTTAAGATTGCATGCAGCTTTGTTTTCATGTTATTTTCGGAAATTGCGTATTGCGTTGGTTGGTGTTGTTTGTTGCTATTTTTTGAAGGTTTGGTTACTTTACAGTTTATATCACAGTGAAGATTAAGCAACAAAGTTGTGCTTTTTTGTTTGTAATCATTGCTAATATTCTAAGCTTGTTTGTGAAATTCACATGTGCTAGTTTGAGGCATGTGCATGAGTAGTACCTTGCTTTATGTGTGTTTTGTAAGATGAAGTAGTTTATGAAACTTTATGTTGCAGCAAGCCGTTTGTGTTTGTGATGAAGACTGAATAAAAGGGTTCAGTTTTCTATGAAGTCAAACAAATCACGGAGGTGGCCAATCACAGAAAAGACTCTCTTGTTTGATGGTCTGTCTCTCCTATTTTTGTTCAAACTCATTACTTTAGTTATTTCTAAAGAGATTTCTTTTCTGTGAACAGTTTGTAACATGACTTTTTCATTTTGATTAGGGAAAACCAAGTTTGAAGATCAAAAGACTGCCTTTAATGGCAGTTGCATGTACAGTAATGTTGTTCGTTGTATATAGGACTTTAAAGTATCAAAACTCAAGAAGAGGTATGTCATAGTCTGTCTCTTAGAAACTCTCATCCAAGTAACATTGAGAAGGAACTTACTGAAGAAAGGAACACCCTTATGCATTCTAATGCTTCAGCTTTCAAACGGTAATTGCTAAGATTCCCTTTTATTCTTAATTTTTCTCCTTTCTGTGATATAAAAATATCACATGGTCTTAGATTTATATTGATTCATTGATCTGATGTATAGGAATTAAATCTTAATATATAATATAGGTTTGTGATGTACTTGTTTAGGATAATGACTGAGGAATTTGGCTACCGAAAAAAGTGGAAACAAATGCAAAGAGAAGTTTGAGAATTTGTACAAGTATTACGAGAAAACAAAGGAAGGTAAGGCTAGTAGACAAGATGCTAAACACTACAGATTCTTTAGGCAGCTTGAAGCAATATGTGGAGAATCAAATACAAACACCAATGCTACTCAAACTCCAAGCTTCACAATGAATCAAGAAAATGTTAATGTGTGTTGAGGATCATAGTTTGATCAATAGCCTAAAGTACATATAAGATAGTCTAATGAGTTTCAACATGTAAGTTGGACCCACTTTTTCATTTTTTTTTTCAATCTAAATTTGCAAATTGTAACAGTTCTTAATTAATTACACCAACTAGTTATTGTTTAATATAGACTTAGCCACCACTAGCTTGTAGTGAGATTTGAACAATGTTTGTTCATTGTTATGTTCTGCTATGGATATTAGTACCCTGTGTATATAAATAATTTTTTATTATAATTGGCTTATTTATTTTTTTATATTGATGCAAAACTACTACTGTCTTTATCTTATAATAATGCTTTATCTTAATGCATCATTGGCTAGAGTTGTCACCTATTTAAAATTAATAAATTTGAGAGAAATTACCTGCGGATTTTCCAGCGGATTCAAAATTTGCTGCGGATTTACCTGCGAATATTTCCTGCAGATTTAGCTGCGGTACGTTTTCTGCGGATTTAGCTGCGGTACGTTTTCTGCGGATTTAGCTGCGGAATTACCTGCGGAATTTCCTGCCGAAAATATTACCCACGAAGGTTTTAGCTGGGGACGAGAAACCGCAGGAAAATCCGCAGGTAACGTGTTTCCTGCGGAAAATTAGATAAAATCCGCAGGTAAATCCGCAGGAAATTTGAGTATTTCTAGTAGTGTGTTCATATATGGCGTCACTTCTTCATGAGACATATAACGCTACTGTAGCGTTTTGATAGCCTATAAATACTGTTGCTTATTAGTAGTAGTTAAATTGAGAATGAGTTTCAAGTTGCTTATACATATTTTATACATATTTTGTTTTCATTATAATAATAATAATAATAATAATAATAATAATATTAATAATAATAATAATAATAATATTAAATATAATGATTTGATATTATTAGTGTAATAATTTTAATACTTTGGAGTTATAGATAAATATTTGGATTATTTGGCCAATTTAAGTTATTTTCAATATTTTTAGAGTTGTCAATAGGGTTGTCAGAATTGCTTTTCGAGTTGTTTAGAGTCAAATATGATAAACCATAAAATTAAAATTGAAAGTATTTGACCTTTAGAGTTGTTTCATTATTACTTGAGTCAGACAATTAGCCAATTATATTCATAATAGTTACCTTATACATAAGAGTTGTCAGTAGAGTATTTATGAGCACTTTAGAGTTGTAGGGGTTGATGTAGAATTGTTTAGAGTTCCTTGAAAACTCTGTTGGATTATAATTATAAATATCTTTATAATTTTTTCGAGTTAGGAGTGTAGAATAAATTAATAAAAATAATTTATAGAGGTGTTTCGAACTTATAAAACGTTGTAGGCTTATTGCCAACGCTAAGTCGTTGTTATGTTGTTGTTGTTGTTGCGCCTATTTATTGGCAAGACTAAGTTGTAGGTCTATAGCCAGTGTTGAAATATGATGAGTGCCTTTATTTATTGGTACAATGTTGATGAAATTGTTAAGTTTCTATTAAGTTGTTGTTGTTATTGTGTTGAATTGTCCTGATTTATGGACATTATTAAGTTGCAGGTCATATGACCAACGTTGTTAAGTTGTTTTGCAGTTGTCGGCCTTGTGACCAATATTGATTAAGTTGTTTGCCGTTGTTTCATTTTGTCGTTGTTGTGTTGTGTTGATTAAGTTGATGTTGTGGTTGTTGTCGCATGCATAGCATAACATTAATAAGTTGGCCTGAATTGGCAATTTTTAAGTTGGAGCTAATGCTCACCACGTTGGCCTGGATTGGCAAAATAAGTTGAAGGCTTATGCCTTGTTGACGCCTCGATAACCTGGCGGATTTTTAAGTTGAGAGTTTTGCTCCAAATGGTACCACATGCATTTGCATAGTTGAGTCGCATATTGAGTTGCGTGTTAAAGTTGTTGTTATTATTATTCGTTGTTTATCGACTGTCATTGTGTTGTTGTTGTTGTTGTTATAAGCTATTGTTGTTATAAGTTGCTGTTGTTATAAGTTGTTGTTGTTATAAGTTGTTATTGTTATAAGTTGCTGTTGCTATTAAGTTATGATGATTAAGTTGTTATGTTAATTTAATAAGTGGCTTGTTGTTGTTACTAAGTGGTTTGTTGGTCGTTGTATAGTTGTTGTAATGAAGTGGTGAAACTTGTATGATCCTGATCTAATATACTGTTTATCATACACCTGCTTATATTGGTTGATATCTCACCCCTTCTGTTTGAATGTTACCCCTATGTTGGTAACCTGCAGGTAACTCAAGGATGAAGATTTAGTCGCTGCTTGTTCGAGTCGGGTTGTCGCTCTGATACGTAACACTTGGGGGGACGAACGCTAGTTGTTTGGTTTTAGTGTTGAATAACTATGTTGATACATGAAAAGTAATTGTTGATGTTAAAATGGTTTTAAGTTGAAAAGATGCTATGTCATCAGAGTTGATTAATGTAGTTATGCTGCTTAATGTTAATAAAGTTGATTCATGTGATTTTAGTTCATCCGAGTATTTGTGTTATGTATCTATGATAGCATGATAGTGTTGTTAAGTTGAATTGTAATACTTCAATTGTTTGTTGAAAAAGAATTTTATAACTCTGATTTTTATTAATAATTACCGGGGTAGAATTGGGGTGTTACAACAAGCGCTAGTCTTCCAAAAACAAGAATCTTTGATTACTCGCATGATCGACTAGATTGATCCTAGGACATGTACTTTAAATTTAAAAACTTATTCCTGATGATGAAGAACACTTCGACTACATTTATGTTCTTATTGAAAAGTTTGTTTGCTAGATGTGTTTCTTTAAAGTAACGTTATAAGCTTGTAAAGAAAATAAAGTAAAAGCAATTGAAGATAATTTGCAAGAATGTAAATTCTAGAAATAACAAGTTGCATAAAACTGTAAAAAGAATGTAAAATGGTGTTAATACGTGCATTCTCAAATGACTCGTTTCTCAACACGCAGATGCTTTGAGTTTTTTGGTGAGATTTTGTACACAAATGAACACAGGAATCCTAAATGCTAAGACTCCTCTATATACTACTTTGAAATCACCGTTTTCAACGGTTTTTCGATCAGGGCATGCCACGTTTCACTCAGCATGCCTTATTTTCGCCTTGGAGCTCCACGCAACCTTTGATAAAAATGGATAAGGACAAAAGGTAATTATATCTTTGTTCGAACTCAACTTCCCTGTCGAACGCTTCTCTTTGTTGAATCAACCATAAAACTTAGAAAATATTTCTAAGTCCAAGTCCAACACTCTTTCCTATCAGAGGCGACTTCAATGGGCTTTTAGCAAACATGTTATTTCGTAGAAAACTCATAATATCTTTAACAGATATTTTCTTTCACTAATAATCTTGGTGTCGAAAACTCCAGTTAACACCTCTATAATATTATTTTTTGTTCCCCCTAAGCATACAAAATAAACACTGAATTCTGAGGTAAATAAAAAAAAAGTTTATATTACAAGGGATAAAAGACATAGATTTTAACATTTTCAAGGGTGTGATTTAATTTTTTTTTTACAGGAGTAAAATGAATTTCGCCTATATTACAGGGGATATCGTATATTTAACCCTCATTTTTTTATAAATATAATGAATAAATTTATATTTTAATAATTTATTATGTATTATAGTTGAGACGACAATATAAATAAAACACTTTATTTTAAATAAAAGTATATATGGTTCTAAGTTTTACGCTAACGTCTAGACACTACTAGAAAAACAGCCATTAGCTGCCCAGATTTAGTATCGGACACCGACACCGACACTAACTTTCAAATGTAGTGTCGGCCAAACCAACACTAAGCTCAAGCTACAACCTAACCAATTAATATCTTTAAATATTATTTTTTATTATAAATTAGCTACGGCTTTATCGACGTTACATGATGCTAAATTATTAAAAAAAATTATTTGACTATTTTGACACGGTCTAGTCGCCGCTAAATATGTATTAGTTCAACTTTTCAATAATTTTTTATTTTTTTAAACGGTACTATCGGTGAGACCGATACTAATTCTTAAATATTTAATTTACTAAATAGTTTTTCCATTTTCCCTCTGCTTTTTTTGCTGGACACTAATTCTCGAATGTATTTTTACGGAATATGATCTTTAATGTCTTCCGAGTGTTTGGGGCTGTTTTTTGTTGTAGCTATGACTACAGTATTTTGTAGTTTCTACCTACTATTAAGGCTTCTGCTACCTCACAGATGGAGTCTGCAATGACTGCATTATTGGGTGAACTAAGCAAACTACGAACAGGAAGAGCATATGCTGGTATATTTACATATTTCATAAATTTAATGTGTCTTTGAATTTTAATACTCAAGACATAAATGTTGAACATGTATATATGTATGTATATACATGAATGCTTGATCACATTATTGTAGAAACTGGCAATGTCAAGATGCTTTTGAATTGGATTACTCTTGTTTCACTACTCGATCAAATCCTAACTTTTGCAGTCACCTAAATAATTAGAGAACACCATTATTTTATCTCTGTTGGGATTAAATCCTAAAACAGATGGTGAAAGATCGATTGTTGTCATTGCACCGTAAGCTCTTATTATTTTTCCCCTTTGATATATATATATTTATGTTTAGGAGCTGAGTTAAATTACAATGGTAGAGTTGTTACTATTTTTCATTGGCTCTCCAAATATGTGTTCTTCGGCTGGTATAGAAATTAAGTGTTGTGTCTTTTGTCATTACTTTAGTTAAGACAACTGGTATAGGTTAATTAGTTAAACACAACTTAAATTCTAAGAAAAAATATATCCTTGTGTGTTTTTTCTAGGAATATATTCTCCGACAATGGTGCTTCAACACCAGAAAAAGCTTCATTGCAATAAATGCAGGTATGCATTCTAAATGATTGTGTGTGACGTCTCTAATGTAAGCTTTTGTAAAGTTGACTCGGTGAATCTCAACTTTCATAATATTTCTAGGAATATATTGTGTGTGACATCTCTAATGTAAGCTTTTGGAAATGCGACATTTCCTCAAAAGTCTATCTAAATCGAGATGTTGAACCGGGGGACGAATTCAAGTCATACAATTTATTAACCATTAAGCATTAATCACTTATTCAACTGACAGTTAATCCCAATGCTTATTATTTTCCTTAATTATATATAGTATAACAACATTGATACTGAAATTCAAGCTTTTATGTAGGCATTGGCCATGTATGCTCAAAGGAAAGTAAGTTGTATGACTTTAACAGGTAAATAATAGTTGTTTATGTATATAAGTTATTATGCAGATCTTATGGATATATGTACATTTCCGCTTTGTCCACTTTGCATTTACTAAGTTATGGAATTTGAAATGTGCAGATAGAGAAGCACTATTATCGGGGTATTTCATGTTTACATCTTTGAAGCATGAGATCAAAAGCAACGATGGGCATTATAAAGTAAAAGTTTATAAATTTAAAATTAAGTTAAAATAAAATAGATGTTCTTCTTATTTTTTTTAAACATTTTTTCTCAATAATCACGATTAGATTGTATTGTTCTCCATAAAGCTTCATTATCTAGTTAGTTCTTTCTCACATACAGGAGAAAAGGGTATAAGTTGTCAGATATCATAATTTTAATCAAAATCTATTCTAAATGTTCATAAATTTGTATCACAGATTCACTGGGTCATATATATCACAGGGTAATATAGTTTGTGTTGAATTTGCTCTCTGGAATATATATCACATTTGGCCTTTTATATGGATAACCAAAACTGGGCGTATTATTGACTTTTGAAAAGTTAACTTTAGCCTTGGTCAAGCCGAAGCTAAGCGTTTTATTGACCTTTATAAATTTGACTTTAGCGTCAGCCAAGCGACATTACAGGTTTTTGCTGACTTTCGAAAAGTTGACTTTAGCCTCGGCGTAGCCGAAGCTACGGGTTTTGTTGACTTTAATAAAATTTGACTTTAGCCTCGGAAAAACCGACACTACCAGTTTTATGGACTTTTTTAAATTTGACTTTAGTCTCGGTAAAACCGACACTAACGGTTTTGTTGACTTTTGAAAAATTGACTTTAGCCTCCGATTAGCCGACACTAATGTTTTGGTGGACTTTACTTCTTTAGTGTGGGCTAAAGATTAGTCTCGATATAGACTCGGTTTAACCGACGCTAACTTAGGCACGGCCTTATAGGCCGACACTAACATGTTAACTTCGAACCGTTTAGCCTGCCCCCGACACATAAGCTAATCCGACACTAAACAGCTTGTAGTGTCGATTTTTATCCCTTTCGTGTTGATATACAGCCGACACTAAATATTGTTTTTCTAGTAGTGAGAATTTTTTTTGAAAATTTAAATATCTTTGTTCCATTCAGGAATTATAGACAGTTGAGAATAGTTGATGAACGAGGGATTTTGAACCGACAACTCCAATTTTTAGTACGGTGACACAGAGGTGGACTTGCAAACTTATCACTTCAATGCCTAAGTTCAGGATCGACCCTGTACAAATGTAATAAGTGTAACACCCCAATTCTACCCAAAGCATTTAGGCAAGAAAATATCAGAGTATTAAAATTTCATACAACACAATTAGGATGTTACACTAAGTAATCAAACAAACACCTAGAAAACAAACGGACATCACTGATGCCAAAAGCATACACACCTGCCAATAACATGATACATAACACACGGAAGATATGAACATATATATATATATATACGTATAGCTCTCACTCTCTAAGAGGAGTTTTCCAAAATAAAGTGTTTACAATACACAATGGCACGTTATCACATATACATGTTCAAAAGAGTCATATACAAATAAATAACAACAGACTCCCGACTACCCAGTGTTACATATCAGAGCGACCGACAAGACCAACTGGAGAACTACCTCTTCCAAAAGACTCCCAAAGCGGCTAATCTGCAGGATGCCACTCAAGCATCAAATCAGCAGAAGGGTGAGAATATAATTCATAATGAAAGCATGACAATTATAGTAATGCCAACAAGTATCATCAAGAATCATACAACAAAGTAATCCACTCATTCAACCACAATCAATATATAAGTAATGTGACACATGAATGATAACATAAAGTTATACAGACAGACAATGATGAATGAGACTCGACTATGCATATGCATGTGGTACCAAATCCGGAGTAAAACTCCTACTTGTCATTATGACAAATACACCTTTGCCGAGCATTATGCTGGGACTTCTTTCCCTCAGGAAAATACACCTTTGTCGAGCAGTAAGCTACGACTAAATGTCATCGAGCATTTAGCCCCCACTGATGACCTCTTGCCACTCAGGCAAATACACCTTTTTACCGAGCATTAAGCCCCCACTGGTAATAATTGCCAATTCAGGCCACCTGCTAATAGCATTCTGCCATTAACGTAATGAAATGTTATGCTGTGCAAATATATGACTCTATTACACGACAACAACATCATCAACAATATAACACGGTCACATACCCACGTTACACCGTTTATATTCTATCCAAAAGGATACATCACCAATTAATAACATCGTTATCAATTATATCACACCATAATTACCACACAGGCATTAATAAGCACACAGCACACATTCACCGTCAAAACATACTAGCCACATCGGCATAAATGATCGCATAATTGCATCACATCAATTAATATTGGCCATTGGCCCACAACTCCATCAATACATCATCAACAAGTTGTAATAACAACAATTCAACAATGATAATACATCGTTTTCATAACAACAATTACTTGCCATAAGGCCACACATCATGTTAATAACAAACAACCAAACATCGTCACATATCAAGAATGAACATTCATTAATACATAACACATATGAACATGATTTCATGTTAATCCACACCAAAACAACAATTGCAACCAAGCACTATGATTATTTACCAATCATATTGCGCATATAAACAGTTATGTGTTTTTATCAATAACACCCCATAACCAATTAATCACAATCTAACCAAGCCTATACCATCATATAGAACATCCAACTAGCTTCCTAACGCTTCGAACGGCGTATAAAACAGGGTTACGGATCAAAAGTTACAAGCTTTCAAAGTTTGGATAAATGAACATACTACACAGTTCACCACTTGATCCTAATAAAAATAATAGGAGACTACATCCTATGAATCATTTAATTAGATCATAGTATAGTTCATTGCGTTAGCTTTCCAACGCTTCGAACGGCGACAAAATCGGAGTTACGGTCCAAGAGTTTCGAAGTTTCAAAGTTTTGGAAAAACAGAAAATGTTGTTGGCCGCTCAGCGGGCCGATTAGGCCGCTAAGCGGAAATTCCAGAAACGGACCAACGAAAACTCCGCTTAGCGGACCTGAGGAAAACCAGAAAAATCCCAGCACGAACAGAACTGTCTCAAGCCCCTTATACCCACCAAAACCACTCCAAAACATCATTATAACATCAATACAACAGATATATATCATAGAAACAACCTAACATCAAACTTTTCATGGTTGATTCATCAATCTTTCTCAAACCCTAACATTATCTCCAAACTCAAACAAGCCATGGAAATGGAAAACAAACATGATCAATCACCATAACACAACAAGGATATGATTCTATACAAAATACCAACCAAGACATGTTTGAATCTTACTAAATCATGAAAACCTCACAACTTCTTACAAAACAAGAAAAATGGAAAATATGGAAAGGATGAAGAAGATGAACAAGAACAAAACAAGAACAAGACTATAAGAATCATACATCCAAGATAAATTAGATTCACCCCCTTACCCGACTATAGCGACGATCGGAACTCGATTCGGATGAAAAACCACCAATCTCCACTTTTTCTTCTTTTCCTCTTCTTCTTTCTCTCTTCTTACCTTTTCTGTTTTTCTTTTTCTTTCTTTCTATCCTTTTTCCCCTCTTATCTCTTCTCCCATAAATATCTCTTAGCCACTTTACAAAATCTCTCACTTTACGGTCCAAACTCAATTGCTCAGAAAAACCCCAAAACACAGAATATTACCTTAATAATATTTCTAGTACCAAAAATATGAAAACCTTCAATTAAATATTAGTCCGCCATCCCGAACTAATACCGACTGAAACAACTCCAAAAACGGTAAAATTCCAATAAGCGTCACAAACGTCCAAATTAAGAATATACTTATTTTCCGGGCGTTACAACTCTCCCCCACTTAGAACATTTCCGTCCTCGGAAATATCCCAAACACAAACAAACTTGGATACGCTCTCGCATCCGACTAACCAACTATTAAGCCACGGAAGCAACGACACAATCAGCACCAACAAAGAATCACTCTAGCTAAAAGCCAAACTACCAAAATACAACAACGACAATGAGATGCAATGCCCATACAATGCACTCATCGACTAACACCAAAACACAAGAAATAACCAAGACACAGACAACAACCCGGTCGCACAACATCCAAATAACCATGCCGAGACATAGCAGTCAAACATGTAACCAAAACATCTGGTGGTCTTATAATTCCTACCACATCCACTGTCCAAAATTTGAACTTTAACAATTCATACACACACGAACCGCGTCATATCACGCTTCTGATGTGCACTCTGATTTCCCACAACAAACAGACTTACCAATTTCATATCCAACTTCCAGCTCTTTCTAGTATTCACCAGAAACTCATTGTTCTCTCTTAACATACTCGACCTCTTAATCTGCTGTGTCAGCTCGCACACCAGACAAAAGTCTTTGTATTATCCAATCAAAGGCAAAAAGCTAATCCAAACACATCCTTGTTTCACAACACAAGCCCTCATAGATCCTTTGTTAGAACAAGATTTGTTCTTATCAATTATCTTAGTTTTGATGATAACAATAATATGAATTTTGCTTAAGATAATATGGTACTCTAATCCAATGCAATTTCCCTTTCAGGAAATATATATAAAGAGTACGCATAATTCAGCGCTCAGAAGATGTGTCTCAAATGGTTCAGCATGCAACATCAGAACATGGTCTGGCAAGACATCAGAAGATGGTCGAAGCAGAATCAGAACATGGGTCTATGGAAGCATCAGAAGAACATGAGATCAGAAGCACTGAAGATCATAAGATGGTATCACGCTCAGAAGCACTTCAAGATCAGAAGATCAGAAGATGCTATGCACCAAGCTGTTTTGACTCTGATGATATTCAAACGTCGTATTCACAAACATCAGATCAGAAGGAAGTACACGTGGCAGACTACGCTGACTGACAAAAGGAACGTTAAAAGCTACTAAAGGCTATGTCAGTAGACACAGCGTGAACAAGGCTCGAGGTAGTTGACAAAAGCGTATAACATTAAATGCGATGCTGTACGGAACACGCAAAGCATTAAATGCATTCAACGGTCATCTTCTCAACGCCTATAAATATGAAGTTCTGATGAGAAGCAAGGTTAACGATCCTGAACAAATACAATTCAAATTAACTTGCTGAAACGCTGTTCAAATCTAAACTCAGAATCTTCATCTTCATCAAAACTCACTACATTGCTGTTGTAATATTTTAGTGAGATTAAGCTTAAACGTTAAGAGAAATATCACAGTTGTGATTATCGCTTTTAAGAAGCATTTGTAATACTCTTAGAATTACATTAAGTTGTAAGGATTTAGAGTGATCGTGTGGATCAGAATACTCTAGGAAAAGTCTTAGGAGTGAACTAAGCCTAGAGTGATCGTGTTGATCAGTAGACTCTAGAAAAGTCTTAGAGGGTATCTAAGCAGTTGTTCCTGGAGTGATCAGTGTGTGATCAGAAGACTCTGGAAGACTTAGTTGCGGACTAAGTGGAAAACCATTGTAATCCGTGCGATTAGTGGATTAAATCCTCAGGTTGAGGTAAATCATCTCTGCGGGGGTGGACTGGAGTAGCTTCGTTAACAGCGAACCAGGATAAAAATAATTGTGCAATTTATTTTTATCGTCCAAGATTTAAAGTCACACTTATTCAATCCCCCCCTTTCTAAGTGTTTTTCTATCCTTCAATTGGCATCAGAGCGCCGGTTCTAAGGTGCAAGCACTTAACCGTGTTTAGAAAAGATTCAGGAAGAGAAAAACGCTTCAGTAAAAGATGGTTGATGAAAGTGAAAAGTCTACACCTACACCTGCATCTACATCTGGCTCTGCTGAGCAATACAACGGTAACAATGGTTATACTAGACCGCCGGTATTTGATGGTGAAAACTTTGAATACTGGAAAGATAAACTGGAAAGTTACTTTCTGGGTCTAGATGGTGATCTATGGGATCTTCTGATGGATGGTTACAAACATCCTGTAAATGCCAGAGGCGTAAAGCTAACAAGGCAAGAAATGGATGATGATCAGAAAAAGCTTTTCAGGAATCATCATAAATGCAGAACTGTTTTGCTGAATGCTATCTCTCATGCTGAGTATGAGAAGATATCTAACAGGGAAACGGCCTATGATATATATGAGTCCTTGAAAATGACTCATGAAGGAAATGCTCAAGTCAAGGAGACAAAAGCTCTTGCCTTAATCCAGAAGTATGAAGCCTTCAAGATGGAGGATGATGAAGACATTGAAAAGATGTTTTCGAGATTTCAAACTCTGACTGCTGGATTGAGAGTTCTTGACAAAGGATACACCAAGGCTGATCATGTGAAGAAGATCATCAGAAGCTTACCCAGAAGATGGGGTCCTATGGTGACTGCATTCAAGATTGCAAAGAATCTGAATGAAGTTTCTCTGGAAGAGCTTATAAGTGCCTTGAGGAGTCATGAAATAGAGCTGGATGCAAATGAGCCTCAAAAGAAAGGTAAATCTATTGCATTAAAATCTAATATCAAGAAATGCACTAACGCTTTTCAGGCCAAAGAAGAAGATCCTGAAGAATCAGAATCTGAAGAAGAAGATGAACTGTCCATGATTTCCAGAAGGGTAAATCAACTCTGGAAGAGCAAGCAAAGGAAGTTCAGAGGCTTCAGAAGTTCAAGGAAATTTGAACGTGGAGAATCTTCTGATGAAAGAAGATTTGACAAGAAGAAGGTCATGTGCTATGAATGCAATGAGCCTGGACACTACAAGAATGAATGTCCAAATCTTCAGAAGGAAAGTCCCAAGAAAAAGTTTCATAAGAAGAAAGGTCTTATGGCAACCTGGGATGAGTCAGAAGATGATTCAGAAGATGAGCAGGCCAACTGTGCGCTGATGGCGACAGAAGATGACGGATCAGAATCTACATCAGAATCAGATTCTGAAGAGATATCCTTGACTGCAAAAAGGACAAGGCACAACATGTCATGGTACCTGGACTCTGGATGCTCGCGACACATGACAGGAAGAAGGTCTATGTTCCAAGACCTGGTGCTTAAGTCTGGAGGAGAAGTCAAGTTTGGAGGAGATCAGAAGGGCAAGATAATTGGCTCTGGAACTATAAAGTCTGGTAACTCTCCTTCCATTTCTAATGTACTTCTTGTAGAAGGATTAACTCATAACCTCTTATCTATCAGTCAATTAAGTGACAATGGTTATGATATAATCTTCAATCAAAAGTCTTGCAAGGCTGTAAATCAGAAGGATGGCTCAATCCTATTTACAGGCAAGAGGAAGAACAACATCTATAAGACAGATCTGCAAGATCTTATGAGTCAGAAGGTGACTTGTCTTATGTCTGTTTCTGAAGAGCAGTGGGTCTGGCACAGAAGATTAGGTCATGCTAGTTTGAGAAAGATTTCTCAGATTAACAAACTGAATCTGGTCAGAGGACTCCCTAATCTGAAATTCAAATCAGATGCTCTTTGTGAAGCATGTCAGAAGGGCAAGTTCTCCAAACCTGCATTCAAGTCTAAGAATGTTGTTTCTACCTCAAGGCCATTAGAACTCTTGCACATTGATCTGTTTGGACCAGTCAAAACAGCATCTGTCAGAGGAAAGAAATATGGATTAGTCATCGTAGATGATTATAGTCGCTGGACGTGGGTAAAATTCTTGAAACACAAGGATGAGACTCATTCAGTGTTCTTTGATTTCTGCATTCAGATTCAATCTGAAAAAGAGTGTAAAATCATAAAGGTCAGAAGTGATCATGGTGGTGAATTTGAGAACAGATCCTTTGAAGAGTTCTTCAAAGAAAATGGTATTGCCCATGATTTCTCTTGTCCTAGAACTCCACAGCAAAATGGGGTTGTAGAACGAAAGAATAGGACTCTGCAAGAAATGGCCAGAACCATGATCAATGAAACCAATATGGCTAAACATTTCTGGGCAGAAGCAATAAACACTGCATGCTATATTCAGAATAGAATCTCTATCAGACCTATTCTAAATAAGACTCCCTATGAATTGTGGAAGAGTAGAAAGCCCAACATTTCATATTTCCATCCTTTTGGATGTGTATGTTTTATTCTGAACACTAAAGATCATCTTGGTAAGTTTGATTCCAAAGCTCAAAAATGTTTTCTTCTTGGATATTCTGAACGCTCAAAAGGCTACAGAGTATACAATACTGAAACATTGGTTGTAGAAGAATCAATCAATATCAGGTTTGATGATAAGCTTGGTTCTGAAAAACCAAAGCAGGTTGATAATTTTGCAGGTTATGATATTGACATATCAGAAGTTGTTGAGCCAAGAAGCAACGCATCAGAAGCAGAGCTTCTCAGAAGCAAAGAATCTGAAGATCAAGCATCAGCTTCTCTGGAGGATCTAAGTATTTCTGAAGAACCATCTGTCAGAAGATCATCCAGACTCATCTCTGGTCATTCAGAAGATGTCATTCTTGGAAAGAAGGATGATCCAATCAGAACAAGAGCATTCCTTAGGAACAATGCAGACTGTCAATTAGGTCTTGTATCTTTGATCGAGCCAACTTCTGTTGATCATGCTCTAGAAGATCCAGACTGGATAATTGCTATGCAAGAAGAACTGAATCAGTTCACAAGGAATGATGTTTGGGATCTTGTTCCTAGACCAGATGGATTCAATATAATTGGTACAAAATGGGTCTTCAGAAACAAGCTCAGTGAGAAAGGTGAAGTGGTAAGAAACAAAGCCAGATTGGTGGCTCAGGGTTATTGTCAGCAAGAAGGGATTGACTATACAGAAACCTTTGCACCAGTGGCCAGGTTAGAGTCTATTCGTCTATTAATTTCTTTTGCCACTCAACATAACATCACTCTCTATCAAATGGATGTTAAGAGTGCCTTCTTAAATGGTTATATAGATGAAGAAGTTTATGTCCATCAACCTCCTGGTTTTGAAGACTCTATGTCTCCTAATCATGTTTTTAAACTAAAGAAATCATTGTATGGATTGAAACAGGCTCCCAGAGCTTGGTATGAACGCTTAAGTTCTTTTCTTCTGGAAAATGGTTTCACTAGAGGAAAAGTGGACACTACTCTCTTTTGTAAAACCTTTGAAAAGGATATTTTAATCTGTCAAATATATGTAGATGATATTATTTTTGGAACATCTAATGCTACACTTGGAAAGGAGTTTGCTAAGTCTATGCAGGCTGAGTTTGAAATGAGCATGATGGGAGAACTCAAGTATTTCCTTGGAATACAAATAAATCAAACATCAAAAGGAACATATGTTCACCAAACCAAGTATGTGAAGGAACTTCTGAAGAAGTTTAATCTTCTGGACTGCAAAGAAGCCAAAACTCCTATGCATCCAACATGCATCCTAGGTAAGGATGAGGTAAGTAAGAAGGTAGATCAGAAGTTATACAGAGGTATGATTGGATCTCTTCTATATTTGACTGCTTCTAGACCTGACATTCTGTTCAGTGTTTGTTTGTGTGCTAGATTCCAATCAGATCCTAGAGAATCTCATTTAACTGCTGTTAAGAGAATTCTAAGGTATCTGAAAGGTACTACTAATGTTGGCTTAGTTTACAGAAAATCTAAAGAATACAACTTAGTAGGATTCTGTGATGCTGATTATGCTGGAGACAGAATTGAAAGAAAAAGTACTTCAGGAAGTTGCCAATTTCTTGGAAGTCATTTGATCTCCTGGTACAGCAAGAAGCAAGCAACTATTGCTCTATCAACCACAGAAGCAGAATATGTCGCGGCTGCTGGTTGTAGTACACAGATGCTCTGGATGAAGAGTCAGTTAGAAGATTATCAGATATTTGAGAGTAACATTCCTATATTCTGTGATAATACTTCTGCTATATGTTTATCTAAGAATCCTATTCTTCATTCAAAAGCTAAACATATTGAGATAAAACATCATTTCATAAGGGACTATGTTCAGAAGGGTGTTATATCTTTAAACTTTGTTGATACAGACCATCAATGGGCTGATATCTTTACAAAACCCCTGGCTGAAGATAGGTTTAAGTTCATTCTGAAGAACATCAGTATGGATTTATGCCCAGAATGAGAAGATGAGAAGTTCTCATGTATGAGTATCTTCTAAAATGAATGTGGAACATTTTTTTTAATCAGAAGTTCTGATTGAACTCTTTTAGAAATTATGATTCGGTTATTACTAACGTTTCATTGTCTAAGTTGATTCAGAACCTCTTTTAAAGCAAAACAGCTGTTACGTTTTATCTCGGGATGGTAAACCTGTCGTTACTATTCATCGATAAGCGCGCGTGCAGTTGAAGGGACGCCGACCATAGGTAACTGTGCTAGTCACCTCATTTGTCTTTATTATCTCTCCTCACGTCACGTAACATTAAATGCTTTTCATCATTCGTTTCTTTTTATTTCTTTTTTACTCTTCAAACTCTTCTCTTTCCCTCTCATCTTTCTCTATCTTTTTTCTCTCTCTCTCTCTTCCATATCAAACCCTACTTGTTCATTTTTCTGCAAACCCATCATGAACTCTTCATCAAATCCAGGAAATAATGAAAATGATCAAAACAACAAAAGAAAAGCTGTTGAAATATCACCTTCCAAACCCAAAAAGATCAAAATCACCTATGATCCTCTCAAGGTGAATCCATTCGAAGCAATGTTGTCTGGAAATTATTCTAGACGAGTGTTTCATCCTCCTGGTGAAAGCCCTCCATCATCTCCATCTTCTTCCTCATCTTTCGACCTTCAAGACTCAGCTTCCTCTAATCTTTCCTCTCCCTTAATCTCTTCTGAAGACATCTCTTCATCTTCACCCGCTGAGGATGTTGTCTCTGGTAAAGGTGGTGGAAGATCTGCTTCAGGACCAAGTCTCCCTGACTCCTCGCCTGAAAGCCCGAGAAGCAGTCAATGAAGCGTTTCACTCCTTCATGGCATGCTGGCACAGACGTTGTCTTAGCTAGGGTCCTAGGATTTGGTCTATGTAGTTTTCTTTTCCTTGTTGCTTCTACTTGTTAATCATAGGAACTTCTTGTAATATCTTTTGATTATCAATGAAAAAGTTTCTTTGATTTACATTCCAGTGAGTCTATTTGTCGTTTTTTGCATCTGAATCTTTTTAAATATTCTTTTTGATGTTATGACAAAAAGGGGGAGAAGATAAATGATAAATGATTTGATTAAATCTATCAGCTGCTGGGTAAAGGCTCCCACACATTCACTAACAAGAACTGCAAGTTCTGTTCTAAATGGTTTAAGTGTTTTGCAGGTACAGAGAAGTGAAGTGAATCTTCAGAAGCAAACACAAGAAGCAAAACCATGGAAACTGAAGCAAGCCGAGTGCTGTCAAGCTTCAGAAATCAGAAGCAAGAAAGAAGAATGAATCAGAAGCACTGATAATAGAATTTGAATATCATTGTCTATCCTATTCTGACAAAATTCTATTTGCTCTGATACATATAATGTTATGGCTCTGATACATTATTTGCTCTGATACATTATTTCAGCCTATATGGCTCTGATTCATATAATGTGTTCAAACATACATTTTATGTTCTAACTCGTTCATGCTGACTTTTGTCGTTTAGTTTTTGTTCTGTAACATTTCAGGATGTAGAGAAGCTCAGATGATGCTCTGGTACATTCAACAATGTTCTGATACAAATCTAGCATGAAGTGATGTTGGTAGACATTCAAAGTTCTGAAGCTATCCGAGGGAAGCAGAAATCAGAAGATGTGAATGTTCTAAAAGATCCAGAAAACTCAAGTTCTGAAGCTGTCCTGAATGGAAGCAGAAGTCAGAAGCTGTGAATGTTCTGAAGATCAAAGAAATTCAAGTTCTGAAGCTGTCCACGATGGAAGCAGGAATCAGAAGCTGTGAGTGTTCTAAGGATCTAAAGAAATTCAAGTTCTGAAGCTGTCCAATGGAAGCAGAAGTCAGAAGCTATGAATTCTCTGAAGGCAGAAGCTTATATGATCGTCTCTACCGAAATAATCAGGGAAGTCTTTTATCAAAGTTCTTCGAGTATTTATTTCAGGGGGAGATTATTTATCTCAGGGGGAGATTGTTAATCTCAGGGGGAGACATATTCATATGCTTATGCTATAGCTGTGTAATTTGTCTTTTGCCGTCTACTCTTTCTGATCGCAAATTCATATCATTTATATATGTTTTTGTCATCATCAAAAAGGGGGAGATTGTTAGAACAAGATTTGTTCTTATCAATTATCTTAGTTTTGATGATAACAATAATATGAATTTTGCTTAAGATAATATGGTACTCTAATCCAATGCAATTTCCCTTTCAGGAAATATATATAAAGAGTACGCATAATTCAGCGCTCAGAAGATGTGTCTCAAATGGTTCAGCATGCAACATCAGAACATGGTCTGGCAAGACATCAGAAGATGGTCGAAGCAGAATCAGAACATGGGTCTATGGAAGCATCAGAAGAACATGAGATCAGAAGCACTGAAGATCAGAAGATGGTATCACGCTCAGAAGCACTTCAAGATCAGAAGATCAGAAGATGCTATGCACCAAGCTGTTTTGACTCTGATGATATTCAAACGTCGTATTCACAAACATCAGATCAGAAGGAAGTACACGTGGCAGACTACGCTGACTGACAAAAGGAACGTTAAAAGCTACTAAAGGCTACGTCAGTAGACACAGCGTGAACAAGGCTCGAGGTAGTTGACAAAAGCGTATAACATTAAATGCGATGCTGTACGGAACACGCAAAGCATTAAATGCATTCAACGGTCATCTTCTCAACGCCTATAAATATGAAGTTCTGATGAGAAGCAAGGTTAACGATCCTGAACAAATACAATTCAAATTAACTTGCTGAAACGCTGTTCAAATCTAAACTCAGAATCTTCATCTTCATCAAAACTCACTACATTGCTGTTGTAATATTTTAGTGAGATTAAGCTTAAACGTTAAGAGAAATATCACAGTTGTGATTATCGCTTTTAAGAAGCATTTGTAATACTCTTAGAATTACATTAAGTTGTAAGGAACTAGAGTGATCGTGTGGATCAGAATACTCTAGGAAAAGTCTTAGGAGTGAACTAAGCCTAGAGTGATCGTGTTGATCAGTAGACTCTAGAAAAGTCTTAGAGGGTATCTAAGCAGTTGTTCCTGGAGTGATCAGTGTGTGATCAGAAGACTCTGGAAGACTTAGTTGCGGACTAAGTGGAAAACCATTGTAATCCGTGCGATTAGTGGATTAAATCCTCAGGTTGAGGTAAATCATCTCTGCGGGGGTGGACTGGAGTAGCTTCGTTAACAGCGAACCAGGATAAAAATAATTGTGCAATTTATTTTTATCGTCCAAGATTTAAAGTCACACTTATTCAATCCCCCCCTTTCTAAGTGTTTTTCTATCCTTCATCCTTAAGTGACCAAACCGTCCTCTTAGTCTGACCATCCGTTTGAGGATGATACGCAAAACTCAAACGCAACTTCGTACCCAAAGTACTTTGCGAACCTTCTCAAAATTTCAGAAATAACCCTCAGATCTCAATCTGAACAATACCTTTCGAAACACCATGCAAACAAACAAACCAACGAACAATTTTATCAACATACCACTCGCCAGTACTTCCATCGGTTAATCCATTCTTATCGAAATAACGTGAGTAGATTTCGTCAATATATCCATAATGACCCAAATCGCCTCACAATTACTCGACGTCCTCGGCAAACCAGAAACAAAATCCATAGAAATGCTATTCCATTTCTACTCAGGAATGGATAACAGTTACATGAAACCAGACGACTCCTGACAAGTCAAACACAAATAAACAAATCCCTTCATATCCTTCTTCATTACCTTGCCACTAAAAATGACCTTCTCAAATCTTGATACATCTTAGCAGCATCAGGATGAATACTCAAATCACTATGACACACCTCATCCAAAGTCCTCTTTTCAAATCTGAATATTAGGAATACAAACTTGATCATGACATCCCATGACATTGTTCTTATCAATCCGAAGATCACCATATTTATCTTTGACTAATCAATGTCATCTTATTAACCCATTCAAATCCGATTTCTGACCTTTTCTAATCTCATCAAGAATACCATAAGTAAGCTTTCACATATAAAGCTCAACACCTGAAGAATTCGCTTCACAAACCAAACTCAAATCTCACAACTGTTTCAACAATCACAATACTCGATCCGAATAATTAGTGCCTTCAAATTTCCCAAACAGAAATAACAACTTCCAACTCTAAATCTTGTGACAGATAAATCCTTTCAAAAATCTTAACTTGCATAAAAGCATAAACCTCCACTTACCCCTTGAACATTCACTTCACTCAACCAAAAACTCACACAAGGAAACTTAGCAAACAACTTCTTCTTCCCAACACGGACAAAACAATTCTCAAGTACTTATCATGATCATCTTCACACTGATAATACCTATACCTCAAATAGAACATGCAAAACAAACAAGCTCAACCAACTTGATCCATCAAAATATCAATCCTCGAAAGTGGATACTTTTCCTTAATTGTCACTTTTCTCAATTGTCTAAAATCGACACAAAGCCTCATAAAACCTTCCTTCTTAACCAACAAAACACGTGCACCCTACGGCAACATGCTCGAACGAACAAACCTCTTCTCAAGAAAATCCTTAAGTTGACTCCTCAACTCTTCCAACTCAGAAGTTGGCATCCGATACGGAACCCTCGACACAACAATAGTTCTAGGAACTAAATCCGTCAAAACAGAACTCCAAGACAAAATTCCTCTTTTCGACGATGAATCAATTAAACCTTCAAGAAACACTTATACAAATGCACAACTATCCGCAATCCCAACAATTGCTCTTTCTCAAGAACATCCAAAATCGTCGACAACATAAACAACGTCGTACCACCTTGCACCGACTCATTCCCTTCCAATATTATCAAACTAGCCAGATAAGCCTATCACGTCCAATACGATCCCGTCCACTATCAACAAGAGATTAAAGGTGATCAAGTCCTCAATTTGTCAATAGGTAGCCGACAATCATAATAGAGTATAAACTATCAGTACCAACATTAATAATATTCTTTTCCAACTTTTGCTCATCGCACAGAAGCACTATGATTCCATAATTCACAAATCTCTCAAGATTATCTGAACCAGCTAACACCGACGTCCGGTAGCTACGTACCAAAACACATCTAACAAATCCCAAGAATAAAATTCCCGAGATCCTACTCAACTCTTCATACTCCTAATTCTTACTCGATTTTCAGAACATTTCCAACAATGTCAATAACTCCTACAACAAAGTCTACCACAATACTTTCCTTAATCACTGATCCAACAACGACACTTCACACAAGGCTACTCAAACAACAACTTCATAGTCCATCACTAGCGTTAGAGCATCACAACTCTCTAAATTCCATTCTTTAGAATTAACCAAAATCTACTCCGTGACACTTCAACTTGATTAACAACCAAAGTCTTAAGTCCAAGTCACATTCACTTCAGAAAACAACAAATTCCAACAACACTAGTACTGCTGCCCTAAGTAGCATACTAACATCTTGCAACTGGAACATATCCGAGAAGCATATGTTCTCCCCCACTTAGCTTCAAACCACTCCTGCATACAACTGACTAGAGGCACAACAAGTACTGACAGTGCTCCACGCACTTATCACATACTGAGGAATTAAACAACATTAGACAACACTGGCCGGACAGACCGACCTGCTCTGATACCACTAATGTAACACCCCAATTCTACCCAAAGCATTTAGGCAAGAAAATATCAGAGTATTAAAATTTCATACAACACAATTAGGATGTTACACTAAGTAACCAAACAAACACCTAGAAAACAAACGGACATCACCGATGCCAAAAGCATACACACCTGCCAATAACATGATACATAACACACGGAAGATATTGACATATATATATACGTATAGCTCTCACTCTCTAAGAGGAGTTTTCCAAAATAAAGTGTTTACAATACACAATGGCACGTTATCACATATACATGTTCAAAAGAGTCATATACAAATAAATAACAACAGACTCCCGACTACCCAGTGTTACATATCAGAGCGACCAACAAGACCAACTGGAGAACTACCTCTTCCAAAAGACTTCCAAAGCGGCTAATCTGCAGGATGCCACTCAAGCATCAAATCAGCAGAAGGGTGAGAATATAATTCATAATGAAAGCATGACAATTATAGTAATGCCAACAAGTATCATCAAGAATCATACAACAAAGTAATCCACTCATTCAACCACAATCAATATATAAGTAATGTGACACATGAATGATAACATAAAATTATACAGACAGACAATGATGAATGAGACTCGACTATGCATATGCATGTGGTACCAAATCCGGAGTAAAACTCCTCCTTGTCATTATGACAAATACACCTTTGTCGAGCATTATGCTGGGACTTCTTTCCCTCAGGAAAATACACCTTTGTCGAGCAGTAAGCTACGACTAAATGTCATCGAGCATTTAGCCCCCACCGATGACCTCTTGCCACTCGGGCAAATACACCTTTTTACCGAGCATTAAGCCCCCACTGGTAATAATTGCCAATTCAGGCCACCTGCTAATAGCATTCCGCCATTAACGTAATGAAATGTTATGCTGTGCAAATATATGACTCTATTACACGACAACAACATCATCAATAATATAACACGGTCACATACCCACGTTACAACGTTTATATTCTATCCAAAAGGATACATCACCAATTAATAACATCGTTATCAATTATATCACACCATAATTACCACACAGGCATTAATAAGCACACAACACACATTCACCGTCAAAACATACTAGCCACATCGGCATAAATGATCGCATAATTGCATCACATCAATTAATATTGGCCATTGGCCCACAACTCCATCAATACATCATCAACAAGTTGTAATAACAACAATTCAACAATGATAATACATCGTTTTCATAACAACAATTACTTGCCATAAGGCCACACATCATGTTAATAACAAACAACCAAACATCGTTACATATCAAGAATGAACATTCATTAATACATAACACATATGAACATGATTTCATGTTAATCCACACCCCAACAACAATTGCAACCAAGCACTATGATTATTTACCAATCATATTGCGCATATAAACAGTTATGTGTTTTTATCAATAACACCCCATAACCAATTAATCACAATCTAACCAAGCCTATACCATCATATAGAACATCCAACTAGCTTCCTAACGCTTCGAACGGCGTATAAAACAGGGTTACGGATCAAAAGTTACAAGCTTTCAAAGTTTGGATAAATGAACATACTACACAGTTCACCACTTGATCCTAATAAAAATAATAGGAGACTACATCCTATGAATCATTTAATTAGATCATAGTATAGTTCATTGCGCTAGCTTTCAAACGCTTCGAACGGCGACAAAATCGGAGTTACGGTCCAAGAGTTACGAAGTTTCAAAGTTTTGGAAAAACAGAAAATGTTGTTGGCCGCTCAGCGGGCCGATTAGGCCGCTAAGCGGAAATTCCAGAAACGGACCAACGAAAACTCCGCTCAGCGGACCTGAGGAAAACCAGAAAAATCCCAGCACGAACAGAACTGTCTCAAGCCCCTTATACCCACCAAAACCACTCCAAAACATCATTATAACATCAATACAACACATATATATCATAGAAAGAACCTAACATCAAACTTTTCATGGTTGATTCATCAATCTTTCTCAAACCCTAACATTATCTCCAAACTCAAACAAGCCATGGAAATGGAAAACAAACATGATCAATCACCATAACACAACAAGGATATGATTCTATACAAAATACCAACCAAGACATGTTTGAATCTTACTAAATCATGAAAACCTCACAACTTCTTACAAAACAAGAAAAATGGAAAATATGGAAAGGATGAAGAAGATGAACAAGAACAAAACAAGAACTAGACTATAAGAATCATACATCCAAGATAAATTAGATTCACCCCCTTACCCGACTATAGCGACGATCGGAACTCGATTCGGATGAAAAACCACCAATCTCCACTTTTTCTTCTTTTCCTCTTCTTCTTTATCTCTTCTTTCCTTTTCTGTTTTTCTTTTTCTTTCTTTCTATCCTTTTTCCCCTCTTATCTCTTCTCCCACAAATATCTCTTAGCCACTTTACAAAATCTCTCACTTTACGGTCCAAACTCAATTGCTCAGAAAAACCCCAAAACACAGAATATTACCTTAATAATATTTCTAGTACCAAAAATATGAAAATCTTCAATTAAATATTAGTCCGCCATCCCGAACTAATACCGACTGAAACAACTCCAAAAACGGTAAAATTCCAATAAGCGTCACAAACGTCCAAATTAAGCATATAATTATTTTCCGGGCGTTACAATAAGTGCTACAACACAGGGCTCCAAACTTTAGGAGGCCCCAAATTTATATATATATATATATATATATATATATATATATATATATATATATATATATATATATATATATCAAAATATTAATCAAAATAAATAAAATATAATAATAAAAACTCAATAAAACAAAAAAATGTTATAATAAAAACTCAATATATGCAAAATTTGAGATAGATCAAAACCCAAAATACCTATCATTAAATATATTATTGGTTAATACATAAATGTGTTTTTTATGCGTCATTTTTAATTAATATAATTGAATTTATTTTTTAAATTTGGGCCATTTTAAAAATTAGAACGGGACTTCTGCGTTAATTGGGCCGACCTTGTCGAAGTCATTTCAAAAGAGAAACTTATATACCTTTTTAGGCACCTCTAGCAAAATTCATTTTTTGCCGCTACAATTCGGAGATGCATCTCCGAACTCACCAAATTCATAATATTTGGTGTCTTCGTAGATGCATATCTATAATAACCCTATTTTTTGTGTTAGAATTTTTCAGATATGCATATCCGAAATAACTCAATATTTGTTAAAAAACTAAAATAAAGTGAATCAATATAATTAATAGTATAATTAATTGTATTAATCAAAAGATATAATTAAATATATATTATTATAATTAAGATATATTAATAATTATATCAACATATTAAATATTTAAAGAAACACATTATTTTTATATAAAATTAATTAAAGAAAAAAATTAATATAAATTAAAAATTATAATGTTTATAGGAGGATATTTTTTACATATAATTTTATTAATTATGATGTATAATGTTGTAGTCATTTAAAAAATAATTACTTTTGTAATTTAAAAACATTTATAACAAACAGATTATTACAAAATTAAAATTTTATTTAATCTCCTTACTCCTTATTTATAACAATTTATATTTAAGTTATTCTTTATTGATAACAATTAACTTTAAGAATTTAATTGGAATACACTGACAGTGTAAAGAAGTTTTACACCGTCAATAAATCATAGCCGTTAATCTGTTGGAAGTGTTTGACTTTTATTTTAATTTTTTTTAAAAGTAATATAATTAAGTGGTTGTAATGTATTGATAGTGTAAAAAATTTTATACTGACAGTGCATAGCAATTAAACTCTAACTTTAATTATGTTATAACTATATTATTAATTAACATCTTCTTAAAATAAAATGAAAAGAAATTTTGGATTTTACTTAATTCGGATATGCATATCTGAATTAATCAATATTCCAAATTTTTCAATTTTGTTTTGTTTTTCCATATATGTATAACATTTTAAATTCAACTTTTAAATATACTTTTTTTTGAAGAATGTGTTTTTGGATATGCATATCCCAAATATCTTAAAACTATAAAAATTATTCATTTGAGATTTTCAGAGGTATTTTTCACTCTATAGGTGCGATGAAAAATTCTCATTTCAAAATTCAAAAAGATTATAACAAAAAGTGTAGATCAAAGAATGTGTACCTTATCTTTCTTTTCTTTCTGTGTGAACTCCTTTATATATATTTGAACTCATTTATATATATTGGATCAAATGAAATAAATTTAAGATAATTGGGTCTTGGCTTTCTGCATTTAGCCGACCATAACCATCATTAAAAATGATGTCTTAGAAATTATATTGCTATTATTCTTCAATTGAATACACTTCTGAGATCATCAAAGTCGTTGACATTGATAGAATTAGCCTTCCCCAAATAAATTGACTATATGAACCTAAAGCATATGACCTACTATGAAGCTTCATTTAGCAATTAATAAAGGACAGCAAACTAAGTTTGCATGTTTCATCGAAGCTTTCATAATCAACGCAGCAAAGCAAGCACATCACTCAAAAGTCATAATCAAGTTGTCCTGTTTAATTTTTTATTTGCAAATAACGATCAAGTATTATAGCATCGGTTTCCTCATGAATAAAATAAGTTGGTATCAGTGTATCACTGTATAACTCAATGTATATATGAACATTTATCTGAAGAAACTATTTACTATAACTACATACTTATATTTCTGCTATTTTCCAATTTACAACATGGCTGAATCATTTGTTTTCGATGTTGCTAATTCACTTCTTGGAAAGCTTGCCTCTTATGCTTATGAAGAAGTTTCCCGAGTCTATGGTGTGCATAAAGATCTACAAGAGATCAAAGATACTTTGTCAATTGTCAATGGTCTGCTACTGGATGCTGAGTATAAGAAAGACGAAAAGCACTGGCTGCGTGAATGGATGAGACAGATTCAAAACATCTGTTCTGATGCTGAAGACGTATTTGATGGATTTGAGTTCGAGCACAAGAGGAAGCAAGTTGCCCATGCTTCTAACAACACTCAGACGAAGGTAGGCCACTTCTTTTCTTCCTCTAATCCACTTGTTTTCCGTCCTATGATGGCACGCCAAATTAAAGAGATTAGGGAAAGATTGGATAAGGTAGCAGCTGATGGGACCAAGTTTGGTCTCGCACAAATTGATATTGGTACTGAACTAGTTTCACAAAGGAGAGACTTGACTTATTCTCATGTCGATACTTCAAGTGTAATTGGGAGGGAGAATGATAGGGAAGAAATTATCAAGCTTTTGATGCAACCACGTCTTCACGGTGATGGTGATAGAAGTTTATGTGTTATTCCAATAGTAGGAATTGGAGGCTTGGGAAAGACCACTCTTGCAAAGTTGGTGTTTAATGATAAGAGGATGGATGAACTTTTTCAGTTGAAGATGTGGGCTTGTATCTCCGACTCGGATGATTTTGACATCAAGAAAATAATTATTAAAATCATCAACGCTGCTTCTGCTTCCATTTCCAGTCCAGCTTCAGCTCCAATGATTGTTACTTTTGCTCACCAAGAAAAAATCAACAACTTAGATATTGAGCAGTTACAAAGTCGTCTTAGACATGAACTTTCTGGTAAGAAGTATTTGCTTGTGCTGGATGATATATGGAATGACGATCGTGCAAAATGGATTGAGTTGATAGATTTGATTAAAGTTGGTGCAACAGGAAGCCAAATCATAGTGACAACGCGTAGCAACTCAATTGCTTCAATGACAGGTACTCTTCCCTCTTATGTTTTAAAAGGACTTTCTCAAGATGATTGTTTATCTTTATTTGTCAAATGGGCATTTAAGGAAGGGGAAGTGATTAAATATCCATATCTTGTGGAGATTGGAAAAGAAATTGTCAAAAAATGTGCAGGGATTCCACTTGCTGTCAAAACATTAGGAAGCTCGTTGTTTTCAAAATATGATTTAAATAAGTGGATATTTGTGAGAGATTCTGAGATATGGAACATAGAACAAAAAAGAGATGATATTTTACCTGCATTGAAGTTAAGCTATGATCAAATGCCATCCTATTTGAGACAGTGTTTTGTTTACTTTTCTCTTTATCCAAAAGATTATACCTTCTTTAGGAATGATATAACTAGGCTTTGGGTAGCTCTTAATTTAGTACGATCTCGAAATGGAAGTGAACATCTAATGGATATTGCAAGAGAATATATAGATGACCTCAATTCTAGATCATTTCTTCAAGATTTCAAAATCGTAGGCTATTTTGGCTCGTTCAAAGTACATGATTTGATCCACGATCTAGCTCGGTATGTTGCGAAAGAGGAGTGTGTAGCAGTGGACTTGCATACTAAGAATATACCTGAATATGTAAGACACTTATCCTTTGTAGAATATAATTCAACAGACAATACTTTGTTTCCCAAGTCAAGAAATTTGAGAACTATATTATTTCCCATCAAAGGAAATGGCCTTGACAAGGGAACTTTGTTGGATGCATGGATATCAAGATACACATACTTACGATATTTAGATTTGAGATATTCTTCCTTTGAGTCTTTGCCTAATTCCTTTTCTAAACTGAAGCACTTGCGACTTCTCGACCTTTGTTATAATATCAAAATCAGAAGACTTCCTCATTCAATTAGCTAACTCCATCATTTGCAAGTCTTGAAACTCACCGGGTGCGTGGAGCTTGAAACATTGCCTCAATGGTTAGGGGGCATGATTAGCCTTCGGGAATTGTTTATAACAACAAAGCAATCAACTATGCCACTGACATTATTCACAAAATTGAACAATCTTCAAGTTTTGGTTTTCTATAAGTGTGACAATATGAAGTTTCTATTCAGTGATGCACAAGAACTCACTTCTGTTGAAACATTGATTGTTGAATTATGTGGTAGTCTAGAGTCTCTACCGCTTATTATGTTTCCTAAATTACAAACTCTAGTAGTTTCAGAGTGTGAGATGGTAAACTTGTCAACGTACAACGAAAGCCCAACTCAAATATTGATGATCAAGCATTTATATATAGCAAGATTTACGGGACTTCTAACGATTCCTACTTGGATTGAAGGTGTTGTGGATACTTTAGAGACCTTACAAATTTCTGGACTTCCCGATCTTTGGATACTTCCCGAGTGTCTAACAACAATGACACATCTTAAGAGGCTTTGGATTTCTGGCTGCCCTCAACTAGTGAGTCTTCCAATTGACTTCCATCATCTCACCGCCCTTGAACATTTGTACATATATGATTGTCCTGAATTATGCATAAAATATAAACCTGAGTCTGGTGAGTACTGGCCCATATTGGCTCCCATGGAAAACACTTCAATTGAAATTCTAGAAAGGAAAGGTGGAGGAACGAAGTCGTCTACTCTTAAAGTTAAATACAACTTTTTGTAATGAAGAATTCAAGTAGGTGATTGCATTGGAGAAGATGAATGCCAACAACAAAAGCCTTTAAATTCTCAAAATGTTTACATTTTTATGCTAACCGAAGAATTTGAAAGTCATTATTTATATTTCCAATTCGTAGAGATTTATGTTTGAAATAGCATTTGTGTTGAACTACAATACTTCTTCCATAATGTATGTTGTTAATATTTGCCGATATAAACCATCATTTAACTTAGAACAATTTTATGGGGCTTGGATACATGCCTAATTGTCAATCCATAAATAAATAAATAACTAGATTATTATCGCTCGTGAAAATGTTGATTTAGGAATTTAATTAACATGAAATGGAATGTCTTCAAAATATAAACATCAAAATAATTAGCACAATCACTACTATGTGTATCGGCAACATCTACATCCTCTCCTCTGTCTCTACCACCTCCTATGCGTCTACCACCTCCTCTATCGCATCCTCTGCCTCTACAGTCTACTATCCCACCCTTCCTGGCGCGGTGATGCCTTATAGTAACGCTTTGTTTGAAACCGCTATGAAACATGTGTCCTATAATAACACTTAGATTGAAAGTGCAATCAAAATCAAACTGAAAAACGTATTATAAAGCGCAAAATGTCCACTTCAGTATCACTTAAGTAAAACCGCTATTAAAAATTGGTATTTTAATAGCGTTTTTAAAGTGCTATTAAACAAAATCGTTTACAATAGCGGCGCAATTAATAGCACTTTTAAGCGCTATCATAAACAATAGAAAGCGCTATTATAAAAGTTTTATGGCGTAGTGCTTGTTTACAATCAAATCCTTAGGCACGTTTAAAACCTCATAATTCATAGGACTTAATTCTGCCTAAGTCTGGTAAGTCCCGTAATTTTAAAATAAATTAATATTTTAAGATTATTGTATATTCGCCTTTATAATATAATATGATCAGATATAAATATAAATAGTATTTATATAAGTAAATTCAAGTTATGCTAAAAATATTTTAGAATTTTTATTTTATTAGTAGTTCTTGATAGAAATTTTATAAAAATCTTGACTTCAGTCTCTTTGATATTCGGTAAAATTAGCCGTCTTAATTTTAAAAAAAAAAAAACCCTTTTTGGGAAGAAAATTTTAGTGGTAGAATAACAAAATTATTTATGAAATAATTAAAAATAAAAATAGTTTCTGTTTGAAATTAATTTCCAGTCTTTGCAATAAAAGGTAGTTTTACCCGCTTAAAATTTTAAAATAATCTTTGTTCATAAAAAAGTTTTATCGATGAAAACATAAATTATTCAAGAATCGAAGCTCGAGGTTGTAGATAGCAGGCTGATTGGTTCTTTGTGGCAGAAGGAGGAGGTTGGGTGGTCCTTTTCGGGTGCTGCTGGCAGTAAGGGGGGGTTGATCACAATGTGGAAGGCTAATCTTTTTGACGAAATTTTTAGTTTCAAGGGGGACGGCTACCTGGGTATAAAGCTGCGTTGCAAAGACTGTTTTTTCTACGTAATTAATATCTATTCTCCGTGCGATTTGATGCAGAAAAAGGCGCTTTGGAGTGAAATTTTGAAGTTGAGGGTGAGGTATTCGGATGCTGCCTGGGTTTTAGCCGGTGACTTTAACGCTGTTGGTAGTTTATATGAGAGGAAGGTTGCCTCTTCCTGCTGCAGGAAGGCAGAAATGGAAGGATTTTCTAGATTTTTGGATATGGTGGATCTTGTGGACTTGCCTTGCAAGGGAAAACGTTTCACTTGGTATAGTGGTAATGGGAATTCTTGTAGTAGGATTGACCGGTTTTTGGTATCGGAAGAGTTGATTTTGGAATGGGGTATAGTTGGCCAATTTATCGCGAATAGGGACATATCGGATCACTGTCCGGTTTGGCTAGTGGTGGACAAGGAAGATTGGGGGCCTAAGCCGTTTGTTTTCAATAATGGGTGGTTTGATAATAAATTGTTCCTTCCGTTTGTAGAGTCCATTTGGAAGTCTTTGGAGGTGAGTGGGAGAGGCGACTATGCGTTGAAGGAGAAAATGAGAATGTTAAAGGATAGAATTAGGAAGTGGAATATAGACGTGTATGGAAAAATTGACTTGGACATTAAGGAGGAAGTTAAGTCAATTAATGTGGAGGATGAATTCATGGTAAGTTGCAACTTGGAGCATACGGAGGAAGCGGTCAAAAGAAGGAGTGAAGCTATTAGCCGATTTTGGACTAGATTGAGAATAAAAGAGAATTTTCTTTTTCAGAAATCTAGGCTCAAATGGGATAACCAAGGTGATGATAATAGCCGTTATTTCCATTGTGTTATGAAGGAGAGAAGGAGGAGGAACCACATTGGTTCTTTATCTTCGACGATGGGAATTCTCAAGGAGGTTGATGAGGTTAAAGAGGAGGTTAGGCGCCATTTTTCCGAGAAATTCGAAGAATGTGATTATGATAGACCGGTGTTGGATGGAATATCTTTTGAGAAGTTGGGAGTTTCTAAGGCCGAAGGCTTGGAGGCTCCGTTTTCGGAGGAGGAGATTAAGAATGCGGTTTGGAGTTGCGAAGGAAATAAAAGTCCCGGGCCGGATGGTTTTAACTTTTTCTTTATTAGAAAGTGTTGGTCGTTCTTGAAACCGGATTTTGTGAAATTCTTCAACGACTTCCACAAGTATGCGGTGTTGTCTAAAGCGATTAATTCTTCTTTTTTGACCCTTATTCCGAAAAAAGATAATCCTTTGGGGCTTGACGATTACCATCCGATTTGCTTGGTTGGTAGCCTTTACAAGTGTTTGGCAAAGTTGCTTGCTTCTAGGTTGAAACTTATTTTGAATCATATTGTTTCGGATTGTCAAACGGCGTTCGTTCCGGGTAGGCAACTCCTTGACGATGTGGTTGTGGCAAATGAGCTAGTGGACTACGCGGTTAAGGAAAAGAAAGAATGTATTCTTTTTAAAGTTGATTTCGAAAAAGCATACGATGGAGTTAGTTGGGATTTTTTGAGGTATATGTTGAGGAGGTTAGGTTTCGGAGATTTATGGTTGAGATGGATGGAAGCGTTGGTGTTTAAAAGTCATATGTCTGTTTTGGTGAACGATAGCCCGACAAAGGAATTTAATGTGCTCCGAGGCCTTCGCCAAGGCGACCCTTTATCTCCCTTTCTATTTGTTTTGGTGGCGGAAGGTTTGGCGGGCTTGGTTAGAAGGGCGAGTTCGGTCGAGAATTTTAGAGGGATTATCATCAACGGCGAGTGTAAGGTCGACCTCCTACAGTACGCGGATGACACTTTATTGGTGGGGGATGGGAGTTGGCAACATATATGGGCTTTGAAGGCGGTTCTTAGAGCCTTTGATCTTGTGTCTGGTCTTGGAGTGAACTTCCATAAAAGTAGTTTGATTGGCATTAATACTAGTCCGCATTTCTTGGGGGCAGCAGCGAATTTCCTAGCTTGCAATACGGAGCATCATAATTTTCATTTTCTTGGTATCCCGGTAGGTGGTAACCCGAGGCGTATCTCCTTTTGGCAGCCATTGATTTCTAAGTTGAAAAGGAGGCTTCAAGGTTGGAGTGGAAAATTCCTTAGTATGGGAGGAAGGATCACTTTATTGAAGTCGGTTCTGAGTAGTCTTCATATTTTCTTGATGTCTTTTTACAGGGCCCTAGTGCAAGTTTGTAAAGAGATTTCTAGAATTCAAAACTCCTATTTGTGGAAAGGGGTGGAGGATAGAAGGAAGATCCATTGGGCGAGGTGGGGTTTGGTTTGTCTACCTAAGGAGAAAGGTGGCCTCGGTTTGAAACGAGTGGAAGAATTTAATGTCTCTTTGCTTTTAAAGTGGAGATGGAGGATTACAAAAGGAGGAAATGCGCAATGGATAAAGATCTTAAGGGCAAGATATGGTGGGATTAATATTTTGCTTGGGTTTTCTGGCTTTTCTTGCAGGTTAGCTTCTTTTTGGTGGAAAGACATCTTGATGTTGGAAAAGAGGCACATTGAGGGCGAGTTTCTTGAGCGATGTAAATATACTCTCGGAAAAGGAAATTCAATTCTTTTTTGGCATGTTAATTGGTTGGGGGAGTTTTCTTTAAAATCGGCTTTTCCGGATTTATACATCCATTCGGTTTTGAAGAATGAATTGGTGGAAGGAATGAGAGAGTGGGATGAGGGGGGTTGGAGATGGAGTAATTTGGGTATTTCCGTATCTAATAATCTTCTCATTTGGAATCGGCTTCAAGAGTTAAAGGCTTTGTTAGGAGGAAGCTCGTCGGAGCGTGGAAGAGAGGATGAAACATGGTGGACTCCGAACGGAGACGGGAATTTTTCGGTAAGATCATGTTATGATTATCTTTCGGTAAATATTCTTTGTTCTATTTTTATTCCGGAAAGAGAGAAGGCGTTGAAGTTGGTTTGGAAAGCTTTAATTCCTTTTAGATACAAAGCTTTTGCTTGGAGGGTGTTGATTGATAGACTCCCATCAAAAAACCTTCTTTTTGTTAGAGGTTTTATCTCTTCTCCCTCCGATCTTTTTTGTGTGTTTTGTAAAGATAGTGAGGAAAGTATAGCGCACCTTTTCTTTTCTTGTGAAGTAGCTAGGAAAGTGTGGAGTTCCATTTTGGAGTGGTTTGACTTGGAATTGGTTTTGCTTCCGTTAGTTTGGGAGAACCTTCTTTTAATCTTTGAAGGTTTTAGGAGGAAGAAAGTGAGGAAGGGAACGGAGAGCTTGGTTTGGATAGCGGTATGTTGGGGGTTGTGGAGAATGGGGAACAAAGCCATTTTCGGGAATGATAGTTGGAGTGTCCCAGACATTGTTTGGAGTATAAAAGTGTTGATTTGGAATTGGTCCTTCTACGGCGAAATTACTTACGGCAATTGTAATTTTTATGATTTTTGCAAAGATCCTTTGCATTTTTTGAGATAGATTGCAATTGTTTTGAAATTTCGTGCGTCTCTTGGGTTTATTCCGATTTTTGTAAGAGGGATTGAGTACCCCTAGTACTCCTTATATTTTATTCCTTGATTACAAAAAAAAAAAAAAAACACCATGTGCTTTGATTATAAATATAGTACTCTTACGTTCTATTTTTACATACCAGAAGAAGAAAGAATAAGGAAATTCAAAGGTTCTCAGTATGGTTTTATTCTCTCTCCATTTCTTCTCAATACTTCTCTAATTTGGAAAAGCACTATCTAATTCATCTCTACACTTAAGTAAGACCTCCTTACTCTTTCTTAACTTTATATACCTATTATTGCTAAAACTCTATTTTTCTTTAATAAATTTCCTGTAAAATTTTCTTACAATTTAATTAATTAATTGAAATTAATTATTTGTTTTATATAAAAAAAAAGACTCATATTTTAGGTTCTTTACAACCTTGTTGTTCAATTAGTTGTGATTAAATAAAATTGAAGTTGTGTAAGTTATATTATAAATAAAATTTCTTCAGTAAATACAAAATATTATTTAAAAACAATAATTGACTTTATAGTCATGTATTATTTTGAGATATACTATAACAATAATAATAATTTGTATTTTCCTTTATAATTTATGTAAATTGGTTTTTTTAAATATAAAGGAGTATAATTTTAATTGCAGGTAATTATGTTTTGTATTAGGAGTTAATATATTTATACACTACCTTCCAAACAACAATAAGTATGAAATGTCCTACCAATACAATAATTAGACTATTTTGTTCAAACACTAGTACATGATTTAAACTTTAGTAACTTTTATCATGTAGGGTGTATCATTTTTTTTAAATATTTATGAACATCAAAAGAGATTATTTTACGTACACGACCCGCCAACTAATTCCAAACAAAAATAAATATTAAATTAGAAGTATATATTTATCTCGTAACTGTAAGGCCATCTCTCTATTTTTATACTTCTCTCAATATATATATATATATATATATATATATATATATATATATATATATATATATATATATATATATATATATATATATATATACATGCTATGTATCTTCTTACGTGTTTATTTTGAAGGTGACTTATTGTGAAGGTGAGTAAATGTAATATAAATATATTTGTGCGAATTTTAACGCATGAGATAAGTGATTATATATGGTGATGTTACCCATATGATTGAAAAGCATATATGGGGAATTGTATGCTCATACATTTCATGGTTACGTGGCTAAAGGGGAGGAGTCACGAGGTACACACCAGAGAGGTGGCACGCGGTGTGTGTCCAAGAGGGAACCACCTTATCCCGTAGTGGATCATTGAGTCTGATTGATGGGTAGATACCCATCACCTTAGTGGTGCTGAATCCTGAAGCGATACCACGATCCTTTGCGGAGGGATTGATATTTTGGAATCATGTGCATCGACATATAGACATTGCATTAGGAATGAGTCTTAATTTTGCTACATGTATTATTATTTGTAAATGTGTATATACATGTGTTAGAATGAGATCTCTAGCGATGTATAATGTATCCTCTGTTTATGCTTATTGCTCCGCTCTTATATATTTGTTATTTTTGGATTGATGACCCTTTCAGTGGATTGCGTGGGCTATATGCCAATAGATTATGACGCGCCCGGGACTCGAGGAGACACCGCCGTCGAAGGCGACAAAACTCACCTTCCCTGATGCATGGGCTGACATGTCCTGGGGGTTCGACCCGACCCTAGGATGACTCACATTTATCGAGAACGTGTTGGAGACCATTACTATCATAGGACAGGATCCGAAGACCACTTACTCCCGTAGGACCTTGAGCTTCCAGATTCCAGCTTCCTTGATCATATCTAGTTTTCTCTCAAGTGTGATTGACTGTTTCGGATTATTGACTCCTCCTTCAGCCCCACCTGGACCTTCGTACGCCTCAGTCATGGGAAGGGGGACATTCTTTCATGACACCTCTATGCCTCCCTTAGACTTATAGATGTCGCTAGGGTTACCCTTGGCGTACACACGTGACATTTTTCTCATAGGCGAGCTCCCTCATATCGACCCGACACGCATACCATCATTGGAGTCGGACGTAGGTGGAGCAGAGGATGGCTTAGGAGGAGCAGAGGGTGATGATGATTATGATCCCTCAGAGCACGATTATGATAGCGGACATGATGGCTCTGATCATACCCTGTGGAGCGCTTGTAGGGGATTGTGCAGAGCTGGAGCTGGAGAGTATTGCGGTTGTCATTAGATTTCGATCACGGTAGTTAGGGAGTAGATGTGAGTAGTATTTTCAGCATTAGATGATGGTTACTATATGTGCGGTTTGGACTTTCCCTGGGGCAGCTCTCCTGCGTGAGTGTCTGCCGGGGACTCTTATTTTATCGTTTTATGGTTTCTATTGCTAACCACTATCACCACTTTATAACTTATGACACTGCGTCGTATTTATGTATAGTATGTTTTTCTTATGTTTTGATCTATGATATCTAATTTTCCTTATAAACCTAGGTTGAGTTCTTATAACATATCTAAATACAAAACTCATCATAGGGTTTAATTATTTTATTTATAAAAAAAAGAACGTTATTTTGTATAAGAAAAATCATTAATTGATTTATTTATGGAAATAGTCCCTTTTAAAAATACACTTTCGCTGTTAAAAATCAAGGTGTTAGAAGTCTAAACAATTCCTACAACGTGTCCATTTATTTCTTTAACCCTCCAACCGTCCCTTGGTATTACAGCAGCTTTATACCACTAAGTTACTCGCTTTTAGATAGTTTCATGAATAATCAGATTAATAGTCATTTCTATTGTGTAACTAATAGCAAGGAATTGGAAGTTGCTGTGCTTCTTCAAAATTTAAGTACTTAGAAGCAGTAAAGGAAACACAAAGTGCCATACACTAGAAATATATATATATATATATATATATATATATATATATATATATATATATATATATATATATATATATATATATATATATATATATATATATATATATATATATATATATATATATATATATATATATATATATATATATATATATATATAGTTGTTTGTGCACATGAATACAGTTGGAAAATGTACTGCTTAAAATCCAATCGGCAGAACCAAGCAAAAATATTGTAGCTTTATATAAGATACACAAACTGCCATACAGTTAGAAATACATCTTGAAGATAAGAAATTCATCTATGCACATAGGCGACTTCGATATATAATAATAACGTAATTGACTTTGCTAAAATATTATAAATGATTTTGTTTAATTTTACTAAAACAAAATAGTTTTCAACCATATTGTTAAGCAACATAATTCTACAATTATTGTACAATAAACCAAAAACATGCATTAAATGAATATTATAATTTACGTCTAAACAGAAAAGGTACATGTAAATCTAAAAATATTATGGACTAACACTCATTTTGTAAATCTAAAAAGTAATGTAAAGAAGTTAGATGTGATTTGGTTAGCCAGGACTTGGTCCATTTGATTGGTTACAAATGATGTTTGTTTTTCGTTTGGAGGACTGGAATTTTGATGATTTTATTTGTAACATCAAAATTTTGGTGTGGATGTGGTCCTTTTGTGGAGAGATTACTCATTTTAATTATTCTTATTACGATTTTGTGAAAGAGCCATTGCTTTCTTATCGTAATTATAATTGATTTGTAATATGTTTTGTCAGGGCTTATGCCTTGCCCTCTTGTAAACAGGTTGGAAAATCCTTAGTTCTCCCTTTAATATAATATATGTTGAAAAATAAATAAATAAAAGGACCATTACAAAGCAAGGGATTGTCACAAAAAATTAGGTCGATTCACATGTGGCAAATATTTACCAGAGAGAGAAAATGTAGAGAGAGTGACTAGCGATTTGGGGATTAGGGTTCTGGTTCCGATTATGCTCGGTGGTAACAACCACCATGGCGATGGTTGGACGGTGGTTCGAAGAAATGAAGTTCGCAACGGCGTTCTTTTATGGGACACTGTCGCGTCAACTAGGAAGCCGTGAGGAGGTGAGGGACATCATGTGGTTTCTTTCTACTTCTCAGCTTTTCCTGATCACTGCAGAGCTAGAGATTTCTTTGAGTTACTTGGCTGCATAGGAGAGGTGGTCGAAATATCAATTGCTCCAAGGAGGAATAAGTTTGGAAAGAAATTCAGGTTCGCAAGATTTATTGAGGTGGAAGACGTGAGATTGTTAGCGGTGAAGGTAGGCAACGTTATCATAGAAGGGAAGAAGATTCACGCAAATATTCCACGTTTTGAGAGGTACAAGGGGAAGGAAGTCTGGAACACCAATCGGCAGGAGGAAGGGAGGACCAGAAACACACATTCATATGGTGCGGAGAGGTGTGTGGAAGGGAAGTCCAATATAAGAAGGGTGGGACGTTCTTATGCTGATGTAGTGACCCCTGTTTGTTCAAAGATTGAAAAGGAAGAAAGAGTTGTTCTGAGGTATGCTTCGAAGGAGGAGGATAGGAACAAATTCTTGAAAGCTATGGTGGAGAAAGTTCTTATTCCGGGATCATCTTTTAGGATTCAGACGCTACTGGATATGGAAGGACTAAATTCAATTAAAGTCTCAGTTTTAGGTCCAAATTTGTGTCTGCTAGAAGAAGTTGAGCAAGGAGCATTGCAGGTTCTAGTGGAGGAAAGGACATCGAGGTGGAAAACGTGGTTCTCGGGGATTCGAAAATGGAAGGAAGGGGATGTGGACCAGGAAAGACTAGCAAAGGTACGCATATACGGTGTTCCATGTGTTGCGTGGAATGCGGTCTTTTTTTAGGCTTTGGCTAATGTTTTAGGTTCTCTGGTTTGTTTGGATGAGAATTTTTGTAAGGACAGTCACTGTAACTTTGTTAGAATTACTCTGAAAGTGAAATTGGACTTTGCCTCTCAACAATCTTTAACGGTGTATGTCGATGATAAACCGTATTCCTTATATCTCTTTGAAGAAATAGGATACCATATGAGCTTCTCTGGTAGTTTTTCAAACTGTTCTGAGGACTCGTGTTCTTCCGAATCGGTGAATTCCGATGATTTGTGGTCAAATGACACAGAATGGGGGGTCGGCGGAGCGGGGGAGGAGGAGGGAAGTGCTTATAGTATAAGGGAATTGATCTTACCGAGCAGATCAGATGGTCAGCAACAAAGAAGGCTTGAAATCCAGAGCGGTTGAAAGAGAAAAATGGTTGTACCTGCAAGGCACTCCGATGCCAAAGTAAGTATGTGATCCACAAGGTACAACAAAGTGAGAGATTTTGGGGGTAAGAAAAAAGTTACCTTGCCCTATGAGGTTAGAGGGCTATTTATAGGATAATTCTAAGCGAAATTGGCTCCGCTTTGTAAGGCATGGATCTAGATGACGCATGAGCTGGCCGCTACCGGGCACAAGGCTCTCTCGTGCTCGGTTATGTCTGGTGTTTGCCCGGGGCGGACAAAGGGAGGCTTTCATGTGCGCGTCCAGGGTGCCTTGGGCCGAAGGCTGGATTGGCCCAATAAGAGTGATTGAGTCGGTCCAGAACATGAGCCCCCCAAGTCGTTGCTTCTACTCGAGGGAGTGACGACTTAGAGGGCATCGGTCAGGGGAGACCTTCTGGGGGAGCAGGCCTGATTGCTTTTCATGTTGTTCCTTCTATTTTTAGCTTTTCATGCTTTGATTGCTTTTAGAAACCGTTTGCATGTGGTTAGGGTAGACTTTTAGGAACGATTTTGATGAAGATTTAGGAGTTCGTTGTTGGTAGACGGCGGAGATAGCTATTTTCTCCACCGTTGACGGCTGTATGTGATTGAATCCTCCGTTTAGAGCCACCTTCTGGTTCGTTGATTGTTGTTTTGGAGTTTTGATCACGTGCTAGCGTGTCTTTAGTATTTCTCTAAAAAAATGGACCATTGTGACGTTGCATGGGTTTTTGCCCTTCTCTTTGGCGCGAGTCTTCTTCTGCTCGGCGACCGTTTTCCTGGAGTAGGGAAAGGTCGGGGGGCCATTCGGTCCCCGGGCCGTTGGCGCGCCCTTTCACTCTGAACGGTGGTGGAAGGGTGGATTTGATTGAACTGTTGAATTCACTATTCTCCCCTATTTTTCAGGTGAACATGGTCATAACAGGGCGTCCGTCAACGTCGGACTCGTCGTCCTCGACTCCTTCGGCCCAGCAGGAGGTTCCTTTGTCGGCCTGGGTGCTTCAAGAGGCGCTCGATATTGAAAGTTACTTCGTGGAGGATGGTTCGGACATCTTCGACCTCGTGCTATCGCGGAGTGAAGGAGGTGAAGAAGAAGAAGAAGGTTTCGACCGGTTCAGCTTCTCGTGCGCAGGGGATCCAGGGCTCGAACGCGCAGGCTCAGCCTTTAGGTGTGAGAGTCGTGATCAACGCTGATGGTTCTGAGACTGAGTGGGGTGAGGATTGGTATCCGTATCTTCATTCGGAGGAGTTTGCCCGTCGGGCAGAATAACACGTTTTTCTTTTGTTTGATGTGTATTTTGTAACTCTTATTGATGATGAATAAAGTACTGTTGTTGTGATTTTTGCGTGTCTATTTGTTTTTTGCTTAATTAGAAGATTTGATCGACTGTAGTGTATTGATCGCCAAGTGTGTGGAACTGTGGTCGATTGCCGGGGACATGTGCCTGGCCACGGTGAGTCTCCGACCTCGTTGTGCTGAGTTCTGAGCCTCATGGCGTGAACGGTCCCCTTGCGAGCGGGGTGTTCTGCCGTCATGGTACTTGTTTACGACGGGAATGCTCGATCGTTCCCCCCGAAGGACAAGGAGTCTGCTCGATTAAGAGAGTGGGCTTCTGTCTTTTTGTTTCATCTAGAGGTGTTCGGCGTGTACCTGGTCGCACCTGCATTTTAGCTGTAATATTGCTTGAGCTTTTCAGCGTTCCAAGGTCGAGCGAGTTCTTCTCCTTGTAGGTATTCCAAATAATATGCCCCGTTTTTGGTGTTTTCCCGGACGCGATAGGGGCCCTCCCAGTTTGCAGCCAGTTTGCCCTCTCGGGAGTCCTTGTGGTTTCTTTTGAGCACTAGGCTGTCTACCTCGAATTTCCGTTTAATGACCTTTGCGTCGTGTCTTAATGCGATTTTTTATTTGAGTGAAGCTTCGCGCATAGCGGCTCCTGTTCGGATTTCTTCGACCAGGTCGAGCTCTTCTCTAATTGCTTCGAGGTTGCCCTCTGTTTCGAGGGGTTCCTCGACGCGCCTGGTGGGCACATGCACTTTGACGGGGATCACGGCTTCTGTCCCGTATGTGAGTCGAAAGGGAGTCTCTCCGGTTGTGGAATGGGGGGTGGTGCGGTAGGCTCAGAGGATGTTTTGTAGCTCCTCGACCCATCCCTTTTTGATTTCGTCCAGTCTTCTTTTGATGCCCTGTAGAATTACTCTGTTAGCGGCCTCGGCTTGCCCGTTTGTCTGGGGGTGTTCGACTGATGCGAAGTGTTGCTTAGTCCCTAACTTCGTCACGGATTCTTGAAAACGCTCGTCGGTAAACTGGGTGCCGTTATCGGTGATGATAGTCAGGGGTATTCCGAACTGGGCGAGGATGTTTCTTTTGTAGAAACGTAGTACGTTTAGAGATGTGATTTTTGCCTGTGGTTCGGCTTCGATCCATTTGGTGAGGTAATCGACTGCGACTATGAGGTATTTGTTCTGATTGCTCCCGGTCACGAATGGGCTAAGGAGGTCCATGCCCCATCACGCGAACGACCAGGGAGATGACAAAGACTTGATTTCGTTGGGGGCGCGAGGTGCATGTCCCCAAAGCGTTGGCACTTGTCGCATTTCTTTACATATTCTTTAGCGTCGTGCTGCATGGTGGGCCAATAGTATCCGACTTGGAGTGCTTTCCTGGCGAGGGATCTTCCCCCTAGGTGTTGGGAGTTGATTCCTTCGTGTATTTCTCGGAGTATGTGGGGACGGTGCCCTCGTCAACACTTTTAAGGAGGGGTATGGAGAACCCTCGTCGGTGGAGTCGATCCTCGACAAGGATGTACGAGCAGTCTCTCCTTCTAATTATGGAAGCTTCCTTAGGGTCGCTCAGCAGGAGATCGTTTGTGAGATAGTCGTACACGGGGGTCATCAAGCAAGACGCGTCCCTGATCGCGCTGACAAGCGTTAGCCCGGCCGGAGGTTCGGTGCTGGGTCTGGGCAGTATTTCCTGGATCACAGACTTATTGCCCCCTTTCCTCCTTGTGCTGGCGAGTTTCGACAGGACGTCCGCCCGGGCATTATGCTCGCTCGGGATATGTTTTACCTTGGCGCTTTTGAACCGGGCCATCTTTTTGCGCACGAGGCTCCCGAGATGTGTGAAGCTACCAATTGGGAGTCGGTAAATACTTCGATCTCCTCGGCGTCCAAATCGTTAGCGAGACGTAGTCCCGCGAGCAGTGCTTCATATTCTGCTTGGTTGTTGGAGGTTGGGAAGGAGAGTGATAGCGATACTTCTATCAGCGTTCCTTCTCCGTTTTCTAAGATGATGCCTGCTCCGCTTCCGTACGAGCTGGAAGCCCCATCTACGTATAGGGTCCATTTCCGAGCGCTGCAAGTCGTCGTGTCCGGGAAGGCCATCTCTGCTACGAAGTCCGCTAGGACCTGTGCTTTTAGTCCCTTTCTTCCCTCGTACTTTATGTCGAATTCTGAGAGTTCTAGGGACCAGCGGAGCATCCTTCCGCCCATGTCGGGGCGACCTAAGAGCTGTTTTATGGGCTGTTCAGTGCGCATGACTACGGTGTGTGCCAAGAAGTAGTGTCTCAGTCTCCTGGCTGCCGTGATTAGCGCGAGGGCGACTTTCTCGATCTGCTGGTACCTGATTTCTGGGCCTTGGAGCATGTTGAAGCGGTAAAGCGGCAAGCAACAAAAGTTTTGGAAATATTTATCCGGGAATTTATCGTGTCCACAGAGATTAGTGCTACTGAACTGCCGTTCGACGGATTCTTAGTTATGAGTTTGGTTTTGAATGAATTTAAATATGAAATGGAAAAGTAAATATCAACACAAAAAGAATACATTCTTCAAATAGAAGAAACTATCAAGTGTTGCATATAATCTACTCTTCACAAACTTAAACTTATCGACCAGTTGCACTCAGTCTACTATACTCCTTAAACCATTCACGTGTTGCCCGTTGTCGGCATTCATATCCAAACACCTCCACGAGTTCTATCGTATGCTTAGTTGACGATTTCTCCACGAATCAAACATACGGTAGCTTACCATGTTAAATTAAAATATTGCTCAATCGACGATGTCTCCACCAATCGAACAACTCGGTAGCATTACGAACCAACACAAAGTGAACATTAACTCTTCATCTATCTCTACAATCAAGAAGCTAATGATTATCTCTCCTAATCAAGATTTGTGAGGTCTATCTCTACAACAACACAAACCCCTAACATCAAGATGCAAAACAACCCACCAAACATAACCCAAACATCAAGATGTAAAAAATCAGGAAAAACAACAAGTTTATATTGTAAAGCAACTTTATACAACGCCATGGGCGACAAATATACATGAGATCAAAGTATATATTTACAAAACCCACAAATGAAACCACAAACAGAAGAAAAGAAGAAAAACCCAAAAATCTCACGGTTTGTCGGCTCCGATTGATGAAGGATTCAACCCCGGATCATCCATTTGACAGCTCCAATGTGTTTTCTAGCATCATTCCACTCGAAAAATGCTATTGGATGAATTGGAGCTCTAAAATATCCAAGCATTCCCTAAAATATCTGATTTCCGCCTATTTATACAATTATGGATCTGGTACAGCGCGCGTCGCGCGCAGGAGCGCGCATCGCGCCCAACCTGCTGATTGAAAAAATAGCTTTTAGTAAAAATGGCGTAACTTGAGAACCGTAACTCCGATTTGCGCCCGGTTCGAAGCGTTGGAAAGCTTATTCAATTTCCTATCTAACAATGACAACATATCAACCAAATTGGTGATTATTATTTGATTTTGAGCTTTATTCGCCGAATGAATTGATTTTGCCGCTCAAAATCGCGCGTTTGAAGCCGTGTCTTCGACACGTTATTGCTCATGCTCCAAATACGCAAGAATACCTACAAAAAGAGTAGAAAACTATCAAAAATTAGAAAAGTGTATGAAAATATATCTATTCACTAACTATACGTATTTATGCACAAAACGGGGTATTATTCAAACGGTATTAACAAAAAGTATCGATAAGTGCCACTATTTACAATCACAAAATAACTACATTTTGGCACTTAACAACTCTCCCCAACTTGAATTTGTTTGTCCTCAAACAAGGCCAAACACTCAAATCGCAAAAGTAAAAATCCAAAGAATCAAGAATCAACAACGTTTAGAAAAACGAAACAATTGTACGGTTCAAACAAAAACGTACGAACAAAGTAAATACTTACCACAATCCTACAACGAACATGAAAATGAAACGAATCCTAAGTACAAAAATCATACAAAACATTCTAAAACAAAACAAGCTCAATCACGAATCACGCATAGAAAAAACTCATCGGTAGATGGAAAAACACCGAAAGGTGAGGACTTTGACACACACCCGACAAACTTGCAAACAATAGACAAAATTATGCATTCATCCAAAAATAGTATCGAAAATGTAACGGCATGAATCACAAGGGCTTTAAAGGTTGTAATGTGGCTCGATTAACAAACAAATGATAAGTCCTAAAGCTAATCGAAACAAAAACTTGCCTAAATCTAAGGGAGTAATTACTTCCACAAAGTTTCAAAGAATAAAATTCCAATCCAACTTTCTTCTTCATCACAAGTTTCACACCAAACACAAAACTTATTAGCACACTCTTGTTCCAAACTCTTTTTGACATTTTTTTTCTTCAAATTTTTCTCTTTTTTCTTTCTTTTTCTTTTCTTTCTTTCTCACATCCTTTTTTTTTCTTTTTCTTTTCATAACCTCATACCAATCACATCATAAAGAGGCAAACATCCTCTCCCCAACTTGAATTTAACCACAATATCAAGTGAATACTCCCTACTTTCTAAGGCAAGGTAAAAATCCAACCAAACATCATAGGTGAAGGTCAAGAAAACAAAGAATCAAACATCCATACACAAATGAAAACCAAACGCTCATAGACAAGCATTAAGCAAAAACAATATGGATATTGACAAAAAGGCTCAAAAGGGATACTAATGATCACACACTCACAAGGTGAATAGAATATTTGGCTATGGTAGTTGTGCTCAAAATCAAACAAGTGCCTTGATCACTTTCGTGCATTCACAAAAACAATACAAACGAAAGATTAAACATAATAATTTCCAGTTAAAACAAGAATTGTTGGTTTCTCGCATATATATACAATGGAAAGCCACCTCACATTTATGGTAAAAATGGGAAACTAATTGTGATTCAAGTCATGAGCAAGTTATGCAAAAAGAATGAGTAATATGAAATTTGTACAAATGAAAAGTCTCAAAAACATGTTATGCTATAGAAAGCGATAAACGAGTACCTTGCGATGTACAAATTTGAACAATCATTACCGCACAACCGGCATGTTGAATCTATCACAATCGGAGAATTACCAAATGCGACTCCAAGTAATCGGCCCAAAATTTGAGGCAAAACACAAACAAAAGAATTAAAAATAAATTATAAAATACTATACTATAAAGCCTTGGGGTAAGTGGGAAAAGGCGAGCCAAGCGAACAATTAAAAAGAATTCACTGGACAAAAGCAACACAGCGCGCGACGCGCCCTATGTTCTGTCAAACCAAGCTCTTCAGCTCCCAGGTCGCGCGACGCGCCCTCTTTGCGAGCGACGCGCGCTACACCAGAAAAGCAAAAACCAGTCCAGAAGACTGCACAACTGGTGTAGCCTCAATTTAACACCTACACATCTCATTTTACACAACTAACAGAATTTACAAAAGTCAAAACCGTTGGGGTGCCTCCCAACAAGCGATTGTTTTACGTCGTAAGCTCGACGCCTTTATTGTTTCGCGAATGGTAAGTAACTTCCCTGCGGTACGCCAATGCTTTCACCTCAAACGCAACCAAAAGAAAGCGACCTGCTCAAACACTTGACAAACGAATCAAAAGCAAAAGTATACACAAGTATGTGTAAAAACACAAATATACATAAAACGCAATTTTTACAAAATCCTTAATTGGCTAAACAAATTGAAAAGTGAAGATTTAGAATTTACGAACTATCCGAGTTCAATTTGTTTAGCCAACTTCACCTTGCTAAATAGCAAAAGTGAAGAGGAACAAACTCAAACACACAAACATGTATAAGTATGGAAATATAAAAATGTATCAATATACAAAAATATACAAGTATGAGAATATGCACATGTCATACCCCAAAATTTGCCCACACTTTTAAAAGAAAAATGCGAAATTTATTTTCAAAATTGGATTTTTATAAAATCTTGGATTCATTTACATTGACATCCTGAATTCTATAAATATTCGATTTAAAGCCTATTTTAAAATATAGTAGTAGTTTACTCTTAAATTGCTTATATTTTAATAAATAGAAAATGCTGGTCGATGCTTCATACACTTTCAATTGGCTTTTTATTTCAAAAAAATAACATAGCACAATTGGTTAGGAAGTAAGGCTTGCAAACAAAAGGTCACGGGTTCAATTCCTGCTTGCTGCATTTCCATGTTTTTTTAACTTTTTTTTATCTCTTTTGCACATGGACGCACCTGGACACAAGTACGTCCAGGTTCTTAATCTTGGTCATCAAGAAAGGTCCATGGGCCTTTGGGTTGGATCATTTCCTTTTTAGGATCGGTCTTGACGTAATTCCACTCTATAAATAGAGCACTCCACCTTCACATTTTTTCATCAACAATTCTCTTACCTTCTCACACCAACAATTACCAACAATTCCCACATTTTTCATTCATACCTTTTTTTAAAGTTTTTTACACACATTTTTTATGCTTTCATCTTGGCCGATGATTTTTAAATGAGGCCTCCCATTCAAAAAAATTTTTCTCAAACTTTTGGCCAATGATTAACATATGAGGTCCCGAATTAATTTTCAATCCTTTATCTTTTCCCATTTTAATTTCTAATTTGTTTTACCATATGATGATGATACCTGATGGTCCGTTTATTCAATTTTCTTATTGTTACATTTTATTCTAATTGTCATTAATATATTGTTATACTCAATTATTCCTTTTGATTTCACTAACAAATTTCTCAAAATCACTCGTTACACACATGATTCAATCCCCACGTGCAATCCTTTTTTAGAAAAATATATCACCTTTTCACTAATTTCAAACAAGTTTCAATATTCATGAACCTCCAATTTCCAAGCATCAAAAATCATAAAACAAACTATTGTTACGGTGATCAGATAGCATTCATTTTGTTCTATTTTTCTTGTTTTAGTGTTTGGACAGGTTCTCATTGCAACAAAAGAAAGGGAGGAGACTGCAAAATCGAAACAAGTTCGGAACATGTCTTCGTCGTTGCCCACACGCTCATAGACCATCTCGGATCTGCTTTGCTGAACTCACAATACCGACACGACAGATTCCATTCGTGATGTTTAACACCAACACATCACCGTGACGACACCGTCTCAACGTCATCCTCGCGCTTCCATTCAAATCGCAACCACCACCGTTTCTGTTTCGATCCGATCCTGAGCGGTCACACCACAAAACAGACATCACCGCACATAAATCCTCACGGATCCAACACTGCAACTTTGAGTCGAAATGCGTCAGAGCTTCAATATCAACAACGTCGTCATCACCGATCCACTTCTAAATCCATGAGCTAAACTGAGATTCACCCATCTTCAAAGCCCCAACCATACGGAGTCGCACAAACTCCGCTCCATGCCCATCATCAACCAAATCTCATGCTGAAAACTCATCAAATGTTCCAACGAATCCGCGACGTATCGCAAGATCCGTGTCGACAACCACATCGCCAACAACAGAGATACTCACCGAATTTTGCAGAAGGGAAATAAGAAGATCTGAATCGAGGTCACGATTTAAACCGTCATGAGTCCGCCACTACTTCGGTCTTCACTATCTGCCATCGGCCATTCAGGTTCTCTTCTCTTCCATGATTTTTGATGTGTTTATGTGAGAATCGTTTCTCTTTAGATCATGCTTATGGTGGTGATATTTGAGAATTTTGTGTCTTGAGTTTTATGGTGAACTAAAGAAAGAAGTGCGACGGAACTGTGCTTGACGGTAAAGAAGAAGAGATTTAATTCTCATTCTTGTGACTTTAGTTTCAATTTATTTTACGTTAATAACATGCCATGTGTCGCTTTCCAATTGGACCTACTATAATTTTGAAAAAGTCAAGAATGAGGAATACCAGAGGAATACAGGGAAAATACTTACATAGACACAACCATAACACATGTATTTACACACAACCAATCACATTTTTTTATTAATTAAAAATTAAAAATAAAATGTCTCTCTCCTCTTTTATCTCAACCACCCCCATGATACCAATTAAAAACGAAATTAAAATTTAAATAAATTTATATTTTCTCTCTTTTCATTGGTTGTTCCTAAAAATATGGGTTTAGGTTCGTGTCCATGCAAGTATTTCTCGGAATACATTCCGTAACGTGTGGGGGAGAGAATGTATTTCTATGCTTCATTTTGGTTATGTTATGATTTAATATGGTTTTAAAGTCATTTATTTTATTTAAGAATTAAATTTGTAAATAATTTAAATAATTAAATTTATAAATAGAATAGTTAATTTGTAAATAAATTGCTAATTAATACAAAAAATGTTTTAATTACTTACTTTCTTTTAGAATTTAATACTTTCTTTAGATATTTTGTGATTTTTTTTTTTACTTTATTAAATTTGTGTTTATCGTTCTACATATACCCGTACTAACATTTTCTTTTGAATGCGAGGTACTATCTTGAGCTTTTGGGCTATTGTGGACCATCTGCAAGTTTCTGATTCTTGTACATTTGATCGCTTTACTTTTGTCTTAAGTTTCATTTTGGGTTTGTAATTATTTTTATTCCCGCCAGGTTTTTATTGTAATCCCCTCCCCCAAAGCGATGTAATAGCGTAGGAACCTTTACTTTTCCGCAATTTATTTTTTGTAAATATATTAATTGCTAGTAATTAGGATTGTATGCAAAGATTATTAATTGAACGCTAGCTAACCTAAATACAAGATTAAATACCCGAATCCAACACACGTGATTGTTGCACACACTCACCTCTAGGGTACGCCCCTCTTGGTTGCCTTACGAATAAAGGTCGTGTCCCTCGAATATAGAGATATCTAAAGCGAACGTCCCTCGATAAACAAAAAAATCATCAAAGATCATAGTCCCTCGAAATTGCTGCCTACAAAAATATGATCTTGTCCCTCGAGTGGTTTCCTAAACAAAAGATGATTTGTCCCTTCGATATCGCTAAAGATACCTCTATCCTGTTGCCTTCAAACGACCTACGATGACCCTTCGATTATACCGAACACGTCCAATAATTAGGACTACCTACCCTAAATGGTAAGGATAGCTCTATCCCTTTCTTAGAAGAATAAAAAGCATAAAAAAAGACCAATTTAGGGTAGTGCTCTTAATATGCTTAGCTCGATTAAAAAACATCTTTTTTAAAACTCTTTCAAAGACTAAGGCTACGCATTTACGCTAAAGTCCTTAGGTCCCTTTTTCAACTCAAATCAAACAAAACAAACACGAGCTAAGTAAATTAAGAGCCCGTAGACAACTACGGATGAAAAGGGTGCTTATACCTTTCCTTTTCATAATCTACCCACCGAGCCCGTTTTCTTAAGAAAGGGTCTTTTTCTGTTCTTTTTACCCTTCCAAGATGTTGGACAAAATAAAAGTCGGTGGCGACTCATGCTTACCGCAACATTGCTTGCTTAAGAATAAAAGTCAGTTCACCGAGTACAGAATTGGCGACTCTGCTGGGGAGTCTTTAAAGAGGGGTTTACCTTAGGGCTTAGATCACCAATTTGTTTGTTTTGATTGCGTTACTTTTCAAGGTTGCTTGGGTTTTTTGGAAGATGAATCCTATACCCGGATTCGAGTGCACCTTAAGATAGGAGTGGCATAGTCATGGAGACATCCCTTGTGCATGCTTGGGATTGGTCAATATGAGATTTCGCGCTTGAGTTAGGCCTCCACTGGTTATTATGTACCTATTTTGCATGAGAGAGGTTTACCTATGTACCTTTGGATGCGTCGGAGCTCAAGGACCTTTAGTCACCTTTAACCCATCTTGACTTTTAGGAACATAGTGGGAGGGCTATTCTTGATGCATGTCAAGTTATGGTCACGACCCGATACTACAACTCAGATAGGTTTCTTCTTAAAGTATCATTGCGTGGTATGCATGTACCATGTTCGAGGGTGCTTTAGAGGGGATGACAATTCTGAGTAACTGGTAGAACCCTGTTACTAAATTCACTCCTATCCTTAGAAGTACCTATTGGGGAAGGGTAGTCACCTGGTCAGACTTCATGCAAGCCTTTAAACCTAAGGACACTTGTGTGACTCGATTGTTATCTAACCACTTGATTTCCTTGCAGGTTTTGTTTGTAGGACTTATTTGTCCATACTACTTTATGCTTTTACATAACCTATGGACTAACCTTTTTCAAGGATCTTAGGGATTTAGGACGCATAATTTCCAGGTACTATTATGGAAGAACTATCAAGAGCCTAAATTTCTATCAAGGGGCAAGAGGATTTATTTTCCTCCAGCCAGATGCTTCGAAAGTACAATAAACTTCTGTCAAGGGGCAAGAGGATTTATTTTCCTCTAGCCACATGCCTTCAAACTCAAAGGTACAGTTCCTATTAAAGGGGCAAGAGGATTTATTTTCCTCTATCCAGATGCCTTCAAGCTCAAAAGTACCGTACCCCGAATCAGAGGCTATGACCCATTAGACATGGTGAGCTTGATTCTTATATAAGGAAGTTCGAAGATGAACGTCAAAGGTCTTCAGGAAAAGCTGCAACCAAATCCATTTCAAATGTTGCGAACTAGACAACGATTTTCTCATCTTCTTCCTCAAATCCCTAAAGCTGGATACTTACAACTCTTGTGTGACTTCGTCGAAATCTTTCTCCTAGAAGTACTCTAAAGTGTCATGCAAGTTCAGACACTAACACTCGGTTTGCTTTCCACCCTAGGGCACTTGGCCATTCAATTAATGATTGTCAGCCATTCAGAGACAAGATTCAAGACTTAATAGATGCAAAGGTTATCATATTCACGCCTGCAAGCAAGATTTGAAGTTCTCCTTCGACTCAACGGATCTTCTGAATCAATAAGTCCATACGGAGAAAATCTCCTCAACTTTGACAATCTCTATATCATCATGCATGTTCATGCGTAGTCCTTCTTGTTTTGATTCAATACTGCTTATATATCATACTTGTTTATTTTTGAACTATAATAATGATGCATTGGATATGTTTGTCTTTAAAAAATTCATTCGCTCTCGCTCTAACATGTTTTCTTTTCTTGTGATACCAAACTCTCGGTGATAAAGCATGATAACTCCAAAGGGAGAATGATAAACACATAATACTCATAATCTCAAATTGTGTGCTTTCGAGTAAAACCCTATTGATGATGTACAAGCATTGTTTCAAATCCCCAAACACTGGAGATATAAGGAAGTTAATCCCTTGTCAACCCCTTTGAGCCTTGAAGTAGGAGTTTTCTTTTATGAAAAACCCACATATTTAACCCAGGGGCAGGGTAGTGTTTAGTTAACCTGGTTGAGCATTCGAAATTCATCAGGAGCACGCATTTAAGGATACAACAATGGTTATCTTTCAAAAGGTTGAAGAAATTCAATACCACAATAGTTATACCTCATCAACCAAGAAATGAGGCAGTCACTATCTCTCCAACGAATCGAAGACATCTCGGGATCATACGACTTGTACAAAAAAGAAAAAAATGAATCGAAAAAAAAAAGAAGAGAAAATAAAGCCCGCTAAGTCAACAAACTTGAAAACAAGTGACTTAGGAAAAAATTAGGGCATCCCGCTAGACTTCAAACTCAGAATTCAAAAGAATATGTCCAAGCAAAAGTTAGGGAAACAAATAAGATCCTCAACAAAAAGGCAAAGTCGCGTAACTATAAATTCAAGATCGTGTGATCAGACACCAAGAATGAAGGGTAAGTGACTGTCATGTCCAAACACCTTATTGATTCCTCAATCGTCTCAAACTCCTCTTGAAGGATGAATGGTCGCATCAAGTTAACTAAACTTAGGTTGGAGAACATCACGAAGGGGGTGGGCACCAATAAAATTTTGAGCCTAAAAATTCATTTTTTCTGAAAACCATGCACCCAGCCACGTTACAACCCTCAAAAGTCCTAATTGAAGCAGGGTTAATTTGAAAGCATACTATAACGAGAATACGGTAAACTGACTCCTAAGACTTTTGCTAAACGCTTGAGTTGGTATCACACCACCTTTCATAAAAATTGATGTTTCGACATCCTTTCAAAATTTTCTTTTTTAAACTTTAAGGTAAACATGAACTCTGCATTAAAATTATATTTCTCATACTAAACATTCTTGGCATATGAACAAGTACTTGACACCAGGAAAGCTTCCGTCATGAGCTGCGGATGAAAAGTCTAATCCTATCAAGGGACAAGTTGTCTTCAGAACTTCGTTGAGTTCGAACGAGAATATCTCAAATACTGATCACCCTCAGGGGCACAAAAACAAGTTGAATACCCTTTTGAGTAAGTATTCATATATCTGGGGTAATCGGGTCAAGACTTGAAGACTCCCTCATAATTATTGATCAATCAGGGGCATTGTTCCTAAACTCATGATACTGGGACAGGTTGCTTATAACAGCACAAATCTCAGGAAGCCCTCCCGACAGGCATGCTTCAGAAGTGCTCCGAAGAGTAGAAATATTTCCTACGACTGACTCAGTTGTCTAAAACGCCAATATGTACAAGGGGCATGACATGTTATTGTCAAATTCATCTGGGGAAGTCAAGTCGAGATTCAAATAATCTCTCAAAGGCATTGAACAGTTAGGGATTTATTTACCCCGCAAAACACTGGCACAATTTACTGTCATCAATAACAACATTTTGCATTCATACATCATATACCTCATAGCATATGCATAACATTCCCATTCATTTAAAAAAAACAGTCATCATACAATATATGCATCACGACATTGCATAAAATTAATGTTGCTTTTTCAGTCTATTCCTACAAATCAAGTGAACATTATCTTCTAGATATAGTGCAGAGATAATCAAGTCAACGATTTAATTCTGACACTCATTCTAGATGGATATTTAGTTCTGATACTTAATTTTGGATGTCTTCCAGAGATGGTTTAGAGATAATCAAGACAATAATTTAATTCTGATACTTAGTTTTGGGTATTCTCCAGAGATACTTCAGAGATAATCAAGACAATGATTTAGTTCTGATACTTAGTTCCGAGTATTCTCCAGAGATGGTTTAAAGATAATCAAGTCAATAATTTAATTCTGATACTTAGTTTCGGGTATTCTTCAGAGATAGTTCAGAGATAATCAAGACAATGATTTAGTTCTGATACTTAGTTCCGAGTATTCTCCAGAGATAGTTCAGAGATAATCAAGACAATGATTTAGTTCTGATACTTAGTTCCGGGTATTCTCCAGAGATAGTTCTGAGATAATCAAGAGACATTCAAAGATCTAATTCTATCATCACGAACGGTGTAGACATGATCATCTTTCCAAGATCTAATTCTATCATCACGAACGGTGTAGACACGATCATCCTTCCAAGATCTAATTCTATCATCACGAATGGTGTAGACACGATCATCTTTCCAAGATCTAATTCAGTTACTACGAACGGTGCTGACACGGTCAATATTCCAAGATCTAATTCTATCATCACGAACGGTGTAGACACGATCATCCTTCAAAGATCTAATTCAGTTACTACGAACGGTGCTGACACGATCAATATTCCAAGATCTAATTCCATCATCACGAACGGTGTAGACACGATCATCTTTCCAAGATCTAATTCTATCATCACGAACGGTGTAGACACGATCATCTTTCCAAGATCTAATTCAGTTACTACGAACGGTGCTGACACGGTCAATATTCCAAGATCTAATTCTATCATCACGAACGGTGTAGACACGATCATCCTTCAAAGATCTAATTCAGTTACTACGAATGGTGTTGACACGATCAATATTCCAAAATCTAATTCTATCATCACGAACGGTGTAGACACGATCATCTTTCCAAGATCTAATTCTATCATCACTAACGGTGTAGACACGATTATCCTTCAAAGATCTAATTCTATCATCACGAACGGTGTAGACACGATCATCTTTCCAAGATCTAATTCAGTTACTACGAACGGTGCTGACACGATTAGTCTCCAACAAACACTTCTCAATACATCGAGCCCAGATACAGCCTAACGTACGGCTCATTCTGGTACTTCTCAATACAAAGGATCCAGTCTAGCGTACGACTCATCCTAGGATACAACCTGACGTACGGTGTATTTTGACAACTATCAACACAGGGGACCTGGTCTAACGTACGACCTATCCTACAGCCTAACGTACGGCTTACTTTGACATTCATCAATACAGTGGATTCAGTCTAACGTACGACTCATCCTAAGTATATCCTTTCAGATACAGTCTAACGTACGACTCATTCTGACTTTCAACCTATCTAGTCAGGTGGCACCTTTAAGCCCACTTCATACTCCCAACATCCAGATGGCATCTTTTAAGCGCATCTCAATCAATTCACTTATATGATCCCGAAGCTCAGGGCAATCCAGCAAACAATTTAATTCTGACACCACAGATACAGTCTAACGTACGACTCATTCTAACACATGTCAATACATCAACTGATGGCATATGCAAGCCCGTCTCTGATTGCTTTCTGTAAACATCCAGATGGCATCTTTCAGCCCATCTCCGACAATACTTTCCTGGATGGCATCTTTAAGCCCACCTTCGAAAAAAGTCCCTGCATCAGCAAGGGCAAATTTCTTGGTATTCTAGTGTTCAATCCTCTTCCACCTTCAGATTCCGACTGGCACACAAGCCAATCTACATCTTCAGGTGTAAGAAGATTGAACAGGGGCAGCTGTCATACCCCAAAATTTGTCCACACTTTTAAAAGAAAAATGCGAAATTTATTTTCAAAATTGGATTTTTATAAAATCTTGGATTCATTTACATTGACATCCTGAATTCTTTAAATATTCGATTTAAAGCCTATTTTAAAATACAGTAGTAGTTTACTCTTAAATTGCTTATATTTTAATAAATAGAAAATGCTGGTCGATGCTTCATACACTTTCAATTGGCTTTTTATTTCAAAAAAATAACATAGCACAATTGGTTAGGAAGTAAGGCTTGCAAACAAAAGGTCACGGGTTCAATTCCCGCTTGCTGCATTTCCATGTTTTCTTAACTTTTTTTGATCTCTTTTGCACATGGACGCACCTGGACACAAGTACGTCGAGGTTCTTAATCTTGGTCATCAAGAAAGGTCCATGGGCCTTTGGGTTGGATCATTTCCTTTTTAGGATCGGTCTTGACCTAATTCCACTCTATAAATAGAGCACTCCACCTTCACATTTTTTCATCAACAATTCTCTTACCTTTTCACACCAACAATTACCAACAATTCCCACATTTTTCATTCATACCTTTTTTTAAGTTTTTTACACACATTTTTTATTCTTTCGTCTTGGCCGATGATTTTTATATGAGGCCTCCCATTCTAAATTTTTTTTCTCAAACTTTTGGCCAATGATTAACATATGAGGTCCCGAATTAATTTTCAATCCTTTATCTTTTCCCATTTTAATTTCTAATTTGTTTTACCATATGATGATGATATCTGATGGTCCGTTTATTCAATTTTCTTATTGTTACATTTTATTCTAACTGTCATTAATATATTGTTATAGTCAATTATTCCTTTTGATTTCACTTACAAATTTCTCAAAATCACTCGTTACACACAAGATTCAATCCCCACGTGCAATCCTTTTTTAGAAAAATATATCACCTTTTCACTAATTTCAAACAAGTTTCAATATTCATGAACCTCCAATTTCCAAGCATCAAAAATCATAAAACAAACTATTGTTACAGTGATCAGATAGCATTCATTTTGTTCTATTTTTCTTGTTTTAGTGTTTGTACAGGTTCTCATTGCAACAAAAGAAAGGGAGGAGACTGCAAAATCGAAACAAGTTCGGAACATGTCTTCGTCGTTGCCCACACGCTCACAGACCATCTCGGATCTGCTCTGCTGAACTCACAATACCGACACGACAGATTCCATTCGTGATGTTTAACACCAACACATCACCGTGACGACACCGTCTCAACGTCATCCTCGCGCTTCCATTCAAATCGCAACCACCACCGTTTCTGTTTCGATCCGATCCTGAGCGGTCACACCACAAAACAGACATCACCGCACATAAATCTTCACGGATCCAACACTGCAACTTTGAGTCGAAACGCGTCTCAGCTTCAATATCAACAACGTCATCATCACCGATCCACTTCTAAATCCATGAGCTAAACCGAGATTCATCCATCAACAAAGCCCCAACCATACGGAGTCGCACAAACTCCGCTCCATGCCCATCATCAACCAAATCTCATGCTGAAAACTCATCAAATGTTCCAACGAATCCGCGACGTATCGCAAGATCCGTGTCGACAACCACATCGCCAACAACAGAGATACTCACCGAATTTTGCAGAAGGGAAATAAGAAGAAGATCTGAATCGAGGTCACGATTTAAACCGTCATGAGTCCACCACTGCTTCGGTCTTCACTATCTGCCGTCGGCCATTCAGGTTCTCTTCTCTTCCATGATTTTTGATGTGTTTATGTGAGAATCGTTTCTCTTTAGATCATGCTTATGGTGGTGATATTTGAGAATTTTGTGTCTTGAGTTTTATGGTGAACTAAAGAAAAAAGTGCGAGGGAACTGTGCTTGACGGTAAAGAAGAAGAGATTTAATTCTCATTCTTGTGACTTTAGTTTCAATTTATTTTACGTTAATAACATGCCATGTGTCGCTTTCCAATTGGACCTACTATAATTTTGAAAAAGTCAAGAATGAGGAATACCAGAGGAATACAGTCCTTAACGTGTGGGAGAGAGAATGTATTTCTATGCTTCATTTTGGTTATGTTATGATTTAATATGGTTTTAAAGTCATTTATTTTATTTAAGAATTAGATTTGTAAATAATTTAAATAATTAAATTTATAAATAGAATAGTTAATTAGTAAATAAATTGCTAATTAATGCAAAAAATGTTTTAATTACTTACTTTCTTTTAGAATTTAATACTTTCTTTAGATATTTTGTGATTTTTTTTACTTTATTAAATTTGTGTTTATCGTTCTACATATACCCGTACTAACATTTTCTTTTGAATGCGAGGTACTATCTTGAGCTTTTGGGCTATTGTGGACCATTTGCAAGTTTCTGATTCTTGTATATTTGATCGCTTTACTTTTGTCTTAAGTTTCATTTTGGGTTTTGTCGCGGGCGAAAAACCGTTTTTGTTCCTCTTTTTTTGTGGATGAGACACCTGATGCCTTCTTTGGGCTCGAGTGCTCAAAAAGTGATTTTTCTTTTGTACCGACCAAACTTTTTATTGTTTCCAAAAGTAGGAAAAGGAAAAAAGCTGCAATAACCTAAAAAGTGGGGGGGAGATCTTGGGTAAGAGGGTTGGTTATACGAAGGGAAGGTATTAGCACCCAACGTATCTATAGTACTCTATAGGTTTCTTTGTTTTGTTTTATTCCATTCTTGTTATGGTGGAGGTTCTTGTGAAATAGGTGGGACCTAAGGTGTTTGTTTGATTATGCTCGCAAAGATCATCGCGATCCTCTGCATACATATCCCTTAGAGGGAATCAGAGCATCTGTAGCTCGGGGTCTACGGGTGCTAAGGTTTGAATGGTTTTTTTTGTTTTGTTTTGCTCGCTAAGGATCGACCTTGTGCCTACGTATTCTCAAAGGGATGTTGAGAAAGTCAGAGCAATCGTAGTTCCCACTTATGCTAGTGGAAGCAAAGGAAAATAGACAAATGTCGTCTAAATGCTAGATGTATCTAATCTATATCATCACATACATCTATTTGATTTTTGTTTGTTTAACCAGCCTTGTGGCAAAAACTTTCAATGAAGTCAGCCTTGTGACAAAAAGTTTTGATTAATCAGCCAGCCTTGTGGCAAAAGTTTCAATGAAGTCAGCCTTGTGACAAAAACTTTGATTAATCATCCAGTACGGTGGTAAAACAGTTTTGATTGATTAGCCAGCCTTGTGGCAAAAAAAAGTTTGATTGATTGATTGTTTTTGATGATATAGAAGAGATACTCCTAGCATAGAGATGAAAAATGTCTAATCTCCTAGGGTATTTGATTTGGATATTGGGGGATGCTTATAAGAAGCCCGTGGGTCCTTGTACGAAGCCCAAGAGGAGGCTATTCGAGGGTCCTTGCATTGTGAGCCCAAGAGGAGGCTATGGGAGGGACAATCCAGGGTCCTTGCATTGTAAGCCCAAGAGGAGGCTATGGGAGGGTCACTCGTTTGTACAAAGCCCAAGGGGAGGCGTGGTATAGTTGGTTTGAGCTCTTAGAGCGATTTCACCGGGAAACCATACTCTATGTCCTAACCTAAACTAGAGAGATTCTTTGCACGAAGCCCAATAGGAGGCTATGGGGAACCTAGTGTTGTACTAAGTTGAACAAGCATATATAACACAATCACAAGTATGAACAAGTACGAACAAACATGAACAAGTACATGAACAAATATGAACAGTTATACATATGACAAAGTGTGTGTATATAATGGAGTTTATGAAGGAAATATACCTATAAGCATGATCCATTTGTATACACGGGGGCTCGGGACTCATACTCGGGGAAAGGCCCGTTGAGTTTATTCAAAGCTATGTAAACAGGTATTTACAAAAGGGCTTGGGACTTATACCTACATGGAGGCCCATGGTATTTTTGGGAAGATTTAAAGAAACCTTCATTTTTGGTTTGTTATTCAAAGTTAAAAAGTCAAACTGAGATATATACAAAAGGCGTACAATGAAATACCTAATTTCATGTACTGGAGTGGGTATGTACAAAAGGGGCTTGGGGCTTATACCTACATGGAGGCCCATGGTATATTTACAAAACATGGTTGATCGTTTTATTTACAGACGCGTCGTTTGTTGTTTTGAAAACAGTTTGAAAAGCATCGTTTCGAAAGAATTTTCTGTACAAAGAAAAACTGTATAAAAGGAAAAAAGGAGTGGGTCTTATACTCTCTAATATTCGAGAGGCCCCTGTTTTATTTTCATAAAACAGGGTAGACGGTTTGAAAAGATGTGTGATTTGTTGTTAAAAAACTGTTTGGAAGTAATGGAAAAAATTTTCTGTACAAAGAAAGACGAAAGGGACTTATACTCTCTAATATTCGAGAGGCCCCACATCGTTTTGAAAATCAATTGATCAATTAAAAAGATTTAATCAATAGTTTTCTTTGAAAATCAAAAGAAAATGGTTTATCGTTTTTGAAAAGAATCGCGATCGCTTATTTAAAATGATTTGAATTTTGAAAGAAGTTAATTTAATCAAGATAAACAAAAAGATTGTCTTCAATTGACACTTAGATGATTAGGGTTTGCTCAAAAAATACTTACAAGTGATTAAATTTGAGAAATCAAGTGAAAAACAATATTTAAAAGTATTAAAAAACACTTAAAATATGTTATTTTTAAACTTAATTAAAAATGTATTAAACAAATATATTTTTGTGATTTTTTTTGATATTCATAAAATACATATATAAAATAATAAGTGTGTAAAAAATGAAGTAAAAATAATTAATTTTGATTGGTTAAAATGATTAATGAAATTGTGAAGAAATGAAAGAAAATAGGTTGCAAAAAAAATGGTTTTGTCTCCACTAGGACTTGAACCCACGCCCTGAGGTTCACTACTCAAAACAACAACCAACTGAGCTGCGCGCGCAGCTTGTTTATGATACATGCTCATTTAATTATATTCAAAAACGAGTGTTTGAAATCTCTGAACAAAAAATGGCGCCAAGAACACATCCCTATTTTGATTTTGAATTTCTCTAAAACTGGATTGTTTTGATCAAGTAGATAGTCTATCTTGCTCGGTTTTGGACGAGAAACATGATGGTGCCCTCATAATTCATTTATATTTGCTCTAAGGTGATCAATTTTGTGATGAACACCAAGAACCCTAATTCTGAATTTGAACATGGAATCGTGTAGGATTGATGAATTGTGAAATTGATTGAGGGCTATTGATCAGTGATTGTGCAGAAACAAGATAGCAATTCAATTTTTTATTTATGATGCATGTATGTATGAGTTTGGAGTTCATGAGGCTTACCTTCAAAAATGGCCAAACTGAGAATCGAATTCTGCAAATGAGAGGTTCCAGATGTTGTTTCTTGATCTGGACAGCTTCAGTGGACCTTATGGAACATGTTTGGATGATTGGAATGAACTGAAAACCTCTGGACCAGTTGGTGATGCTCGATCTGCAGTAGGGCTCAAGTGAGGATCAAGCTTGGTGATTTTGGAGTTACAGGTCAGGGATGATGATTGGAATAGTTCATATATGGTACATGGATGGTGTTTGGATGGTTAGATTGGACAGAGTTGAGCTTGAATGAAAATTGGCATGATAAGGCTTAAGTTATGCATATTTGAGAAGTGAGGTAGTGATTCTGAGTTTGAGATGTTTTTAGAGTGTGTGAGTGGATCAAACACATCCCATGTGAGGTTTGTGGTTTGTGGGAAGCATCACTTTGGTCAGAAATTCAAAGGTTTAGAGGTTGAGCATTTTACCTCTTTGAAACTTAAGAAACTTGCATTCTAAGAAAGAAAGAGAAAGCCTATAATTTGTGTGACTTTGGTGTGATTTTGAATGGAGTTTGGACCTCTATTTATAGGCCAAAGAGTCTGCACTCAGAGCTTTGCAACTTGCTTCAAAGTTTGATGATTTGGCTTAAGGGATAGAAAGGAATCTTTCACATTTAATGCAATGGTTAAAAGTAACTAAACCATGGTTATTTTGGGCCAAGCTTCTTATCTCTTTCCTATCTGATCTTAAACCAGCAAATATCATTCAATCATTGCTTTGGTGTGTCATTACTTGCATTATTTGGCAAATTGGTTCATAACTTTGTGAAAATGGCATGTAATTTCAAGTGAAAAGTTCACTAATGGCAAAATTCAAAACCATGGCTACACTCCATATTTTTTCATGCTCTTGGACATTTTGGAAAGCTCATATTACACACTTCAAAACCCTAGTTGAAAGTTTCTTCAAGATCCTTAAGGAAGTGGGTGAAAAGGATCCATGAACTTTGAGAAAAATGAGGTTTTAAGTGAAATTTTCATAAGATGCCAACTTTGAAGCTCCATATCTCTTAAATGGTTGATCTTATGGAAAAAAATTATATGTGACAAAGTTGTTCATTGGATCAAAATCTACAACTTTCATGTTGGAAGTTTTTTTCAGTTTGTAGGTGAAATTTTGAGAAATTCCCTCCCAAAGTTTGGAAAAAACCATGAAGAACACTTAGAAAAATTTTCTAAGTATGAAAGTCAAACTTTTGACTTTTTGATTCTTGATTGATTTTCTTGATTTTTCTTGATCAAATGACTTCATATATCATATATTGATGATTCAAAACTTCAAAAGTCATGGTTGACCAAAATTCCCCAAAAGTCAATGGTGATCTTGTACAGTTGACTTTTTCAGACGAATCGCGCTTCTGGAGTTTTTCAAATGAAACAGGCTACCCTCATCAAATGAATGGTATGAATGGATCACATTGAAGTATTAGAGGATATTGAGCCATGGATTGAGTTATGACACCATGTCTTGATTAAAAAGTCAGTTATTCAGTGAATTAGGTCAAAAACCCTGATTGTCGACCTGATGCAATTGATGACTGTGGATCTTGAATTGAGATGTAGTCTCCATTGGATATTGTCATAGGGATTATTTGAGGATGATTGAAACCTTTGATTGACTCCCTGGGGATTTTTAGGGTTTCCCAAATGTGATCCCTGATTTCAGTCCCTGATAGTTCAAAACCCTGATCTGAGAATTTGTCTGATCAATCTCTGTGTAGGAGATGTTATGAGCCAATGGATTAGGTCAAAATGATGCACTTGAGGTCTTGATATCATGTCCCAAGCCATTTGGTCAAATTCTGAGCAAAAGTCAGGAGTGTGCTGTCTTCAGTCAAAACCCTAATTCAGTCGATTCAAAGCTGTTGAGCTTGTTGAAGTGAATCTCTGAGGACCAAATGTTGATTATTGATGAAGATGATTCATTTGAGACGAAGGGAGAACAAAACCCTAATTGATTGTTATTTGCACTGATGAGTGATTTCTTGATTAAACCCTGCTGAGCACAAGTAGCAAACACAAGCTATGCAATTTGTTAGAGATGCAAATGATGCATATGCAGATGATATGAGGTGGTATCTTATGTCAAAAATTGGGGTATGACAGGTTTGTAATTATTTTTATTCCCGCCAGGTTTTTATTGTAATCCCCTCCCCCAAAGCGATGTAATAGCGTAGGAACCTTTACTTTTCCGCAATTTATTTTCTGTAAATATATTAACTGCTAGTAATTAGGATTGTATGGAAAGATTAATAATTGAACACTAGCTAACCTAAATACAAGATTAAATACTCGAATCCAACACACGTGATTGTTGCACACACTCACCTCTAGGGTACTCCCCTCTTGGTTGCCTTATGAATAAAGGTCGTGTCCCTCGAATATAGAGATATCTAAAGCGAACGTCCCTTGATAAACAAAAAAATCATCAAAGATCATAGTCCCTCGAAATTGCTGCCTACAAAAATATGATCTTGTCCCTCGAGTGGTTGCCTAAACGAAAGATGATTTGTCCCTTCGATATCGCTAAAGATACCTCTATCCTGATGCCTTCAAACGACCTACGATGACCCTTCGATTGTCCCGAACACGTCCAATAATTAGGACTACCTACCCTAAATGGTAAGGATAGCCCTATCCCTTTCTTAGAAGAATAAAAAGCATAGAGAAAGACCAATTTATGGTAGTGCTCTTAATATGCTTAGCTCGATTAAAAAACATCTTTTTTAAAACTCTTTCAAAGACTAAGGCTACGCATTTACGCTAAAGTACTTAGGTCCCTTTTTCAACTCAAATCAAAAAAAACAAACATGAGCTAAGTAAATTAAGAGCTCGTAGACAACTACGGATGAAAAGGGTGCTTACACCTTCCCTTTTCATAATCTACCCACCGAGCCCGTTTTCTTAAGAAAGGGTCTTTTCTGTTCTTTTTACCCTTCCAAGATGTTGGACAAAATAAAAGTCGGTGGCGACTCATGCTTACCGCAACATTGCTTGCTTAAGAATAAAAGTCAGTTCACCGAGTTACAGCACAAAATATACGATATTCACAAAACTCAAAAACAAAGAAACTATCGCAATGCGAATTCAATAGAAACACCAATCCCCGGCAACGGCGCCATTTTGTTGAAGCGGTAAAGCGGCAAGCAACAAAAGTTTTGGAAATATTTATCCGGGAATTTATCATGTCCACAGAGATTAGTGCTACTGAACTGCCGTTCGACGGATTCTTAGTTATGAGTTTGGTTTTGAATGAATTTAAATATGAAATGGAAAAGTAAATATCAACACAAAAAGAATACATTCTTCAAATAGAAGAAACTATCAAGTATTGCATATAATCTACTCTTCACAAACTTAAACTTATCGACCAGTTGCACTCAGTCTACTATACTCCTTAAACCATTCACGTGTTGCCCGTTGTCGGCATTCGTATCCAAACACCTCCACGAGTTCTATCGTATGCTTAGTTGACGATTTCTCCACCAATCAAACATACGGTAGCTTACCATGTTAAATTAAAATATTGCTCGATCGACGATGTCTCCACCGATCAAACAACTCGGTAGCATTACGAACCAACACAAAGTGAACATTAACTCTTCATCTATCTCTACAATCAAGAAGCTAATGATTACCTCTCCTAATCAAGATTTATGAGGTCTATCTCTACAACAACAC